>NC_143024.1:74709482-74966982 GCF_057628025.1 Oncorhynchus mykiss
TTGTCAGTGGTACAGCACTCACACCAGACAATCTGTAAAGTCTTGTCAGTGGTACAGCACTCACACCAGACAATCTGTAAAGTCTTGTCAGTGGTACAGCACTCACACCAGACAATCTGTAAAGTCTTGTCAGTGGTACAGCACTCACACCAGACAATCTGTAAAGTCTTGTGAGTGGTACAGCACTCACACCAGACAATCTGTAAAGTCTTGTCAGTGGTACAGCACTCACACCAGACAATCTGTAAAGTCTTGTCAGTGGTACAGCACTCACACCAGACAATCTGTAAAGTCTTGTGAGTGGTACAGCACTCACACCAGACAATCTGTAAAGTATTGTCAGTGGTACAGCACTCACACCAGACAATCTGTAAAGTCTTGTCAGTGGTACAGCACTCACACCAGACAATCTGTAAAGTCTTGTCAGTGGTACAGTACTCACACCAGACAATCTGTAAAGTCTTGTCAGTGGTACAGCACTCACACCAGACAATCTGTAAAGTCTTGTCAGTGGTACAGCACTCACACCAGACAATCTGTAAAGTCTTGTCAGTGGTACAGCACTCACACCAGACAATCTGTAAAGTATTGTCAGTGGTACAGCACTCACACCAGACAATCTGTAAAAGTCTTGTCAGTGGTACAGCACTCACACCAGACAATCTGTAAAGTCTTGTCAGTGGTACAGCACTCACACCAGACAATCTGTAAAGTCTTGTCAGTGGTACAGCACACACACCAGACAATCTGTAAAGTCTTGTCAGTGGTACAGCACTCACACCAGACAATCTGTAAAGTCTTGTCAGTGGTACAGCACTCACACCAGACAATCTGTAAAGTCTTGTGAGTGGTACAGCACTCACACCAGACAATCTGTAAAGTCTTGTCAGTTGTACAGCACTCACACCAGACAATCTGTAAAGTCTTGTCAGTGGTACAGCACTCACACCAGACAATCTGTAAAGTCTTGTGAGTGGTACAGCACTCACACCAGACAATCTGTAAAGTCTTGTCAGTGGTACAGCACTCACACCAGACAATCTGTAAAGTCTTGTCAGTGGTACAGCACTCACACCAGACAATCTGTAAAGTCTTGTCAGTGGTACAGCACTCACACCAGACAATCTGTAAAGTCTTGTCAGTGGTACAGCACTCACACCAGACAATCTGTAAAGTCTTGTCAGTGGTACAGCACTCACACCAGACAATCTGTAAAGTCTTGTCAGTGGTACAGCACTCACACCAGACAATCTGTAATGTTTTGTCAGACAAACCAGAAAGACAGTTGACCTGAACACACTGACTCATGGGAACACTGGGTAGCAGGAATAGCAAGATGGGTGCTGTGTGGTGACTGAATCATGTGGAAGTGCTGCATCTCCAACAAGGAGGTGATTTAGCTCCACAGAAAAATAGTAGAAACAGACAAACAGGCTGGCATTTTGGGTTCAGTAGAAACAGTGTTACAGCTGGTTCATCTGGGGCTAAGGGTTGCTTCTGGACCGGGCTTCACTCTATTCTCTCTCTGAGGAGGAGGAGGAGGAGGAGGAGGAGGGGAGGGACTGGGACCCATCCAGTCCTTTCACGTCACAGTGTGTGTGTTGGTGTGTATGTGTGTGTGTATCAGGGCTTGATGGAAAGACTCTAATCTCATCTGAATCTTTGGGTGTTTAAAGTCATCTGTCTGTCACCCAACTCAGGGATTACCCAGACTCCCCGGATGCTGCTACTCGAATCAGAACCAGATGGTCTCACACAAGGGTGTGCTTTGTGCTGAGACGGAGTGTGCTGTCTGTCTATTGTAGATCTAGTCTCATCTGTGCTGTAGCCAACTTGTTCTGGCCTTCCTAACTCTGTGTGCTTCTGTTTCACTATGTCTTCCTGACCTGTAGACTTATCTGCTTTACTCTTCTAAACCAGTTGATCCTACTTCTGTTGTTGAACAGCTGTTTTGTGCTGAGTCAATGAAACAGTAGTTGTGTGCATAGATAGGAGTGGACCACTGTTGTGTGCTTAACCAATGAGAGAGGACTACTGCTGTGTGCTTAGCCAATAAAAAAGGACCACCATTGTGTGCTTAGCCAATGAAAGAGGAGTACTGTTGTGTGCTTCGCCAGTGAAATAGGAGGTTTGATGTAGCTTGCCAGACGTGAGGTATGTTTAAGACCATTTGAGACCATTGGTGTGCTTTCTGTCCCGTTGTTGAGCTGCCACATGGCTGGTATTAACCACTGCTGGTCACACGCGCATGCACTCACACGCACACACATACACACACATAAACACACATACACACACAGACACACTCACACCGACCAGAAGGAACAAGTATAAGGTAAGCCAGGGTCTTTAGGTGCTTCTGTAACCAGTCCGGCCTGTCTCTAGCCATACCACACATTCATATGGACACTCATGTTTAGAGCATATACACACTGAAGCAGTAGAAAAATACTATGCACCGCCTGATGATGTCAACATCATAAGTCATTGATGAGGTTGATGAAGGACCCCTCCCATAGCTGTCCTGGGAGTGCCTGCGTGGATAAAGACCCCTGCTCCTTTGAGGCTGGTTGGAGCTGGGGTGGCGGTGTGTGTTGTGTTGTGTGTGTGTGTGGGTATTGCTATCCTTGTGGGTACTGGAAATCCTCACAAGGATAGTAAAAAAAGGAAAATTATCCCCCATGGGGACATTTCCCAGTTCCTTACGAGGACAAAGGCTATTTTAGGCGTAGATGTTAGGTTTAGGGTTAGGGTTACAATCAGGGTTAGGGTTAGGGGTTAAGGTTAGGGTAAGGGTTAGGTTTAGTGTTAGGGTTAGGGAAAATAGGTTTAGGGAAAGTAGGATTTTGAATGGAAATCAATATTAGGTCCCCACAAGGATAGTAAAACATACAGTTGATGTCTGAAGTTTACATACATCTTAGCCAAATACATTTAAACTCTGTTTTTCACTATCCCTGACATTTAATCCTAGTAAAAAATCCCTGTCTTAGGTCAGTTAGGATCATCACTTTATTTTAAGAATGTGAAATGTCAGAATAATAGTAGAGAGAATGATTTATTTCAGCTTTTATTTCTTTCATCACATTCCCAGTGGGTCAGAAGTTTACATACACTCAATTACTATTTGGTAGCATTGACTTTAAATTGTTTAACTTGGGTTAAACGTTGCGGGTAGCCTTCCACAAGCTTCCCACAATAACTTGGGTGAATTTTGGCCCATTCCTCCTGACAGAGCTGGTGTAACTGAGTCAGGTTTGTAGGCCTCCTTGCTTGCACACGCTTTATCAGTTCTGCCCACATATTTTCTATAGGATTGAGGTCAGGGCTTTGTGATGGCCACTCCAATACCTTGACTTTGTTGTCCTTAAGCCATTTTGCAACAAATTTGGAAGTATGCTTGGGGTCATTGTCCATTTGGAAGACCCATTTGCGACCAAGCTTTAACTTCCTGACTGCTGTCTTGAGATGTTGCTTCAATATATCCACATAATTTCCCCTCCTCATGATGCCATCTATTTTGTGAAGTGCACCAGTCCCTCCTGCAGCAAAGCACCCCCACAACATGATGCTGCCACCACTGTGCTTCACGGTTGGGATGGTGTTCTTCTGCTTGCAAGCATCCTCCTTTTTTCTCCAAACATAACAATGGTCATTATGGCCAAACAGTTCTATTTTTGTTTCATCAGACCAGAGGACATTTCTCCAAAAAGTACGGTCTTTGGCCCCATGTACAGTTGCAAACAGTAGTCTGTTTTTTTTATGGAGGTTTAGGAGCAGTGGCTTCTTCCTTGCGGTGTGGCCTTTCAGGTCATGTTGATATAGGACTCGTTTTACTGTGGATATAGATACTTTTGTACATGTTTCCTCCTTCACAAGGTCCTTTGCTGTTGTTCTGGGATTGATTTGCACATTTTGCACCAAAGTGCGTTCATCTTTAGGAGACAGAACGCGTCTCCTTCCTGAGCGGTATGATGCCTGCGTGGTCCTGTGGTGTTTATACTTGCGTACTATTGTTTGTACAGATGAACGTGGTACCTTCAGGCATTTAGAAATTGCTCCCAAGGATGAACCAGACTTGTGGAGGTCTACAATTTTTTTCTAAAGTCTTGGCTGATTTTTGTTGATTTTCCCATGATGTCAAGCAAAGAGGCACTGAGTTTGAAGGTAGGCCTTGAAATACATCCACAGGTACACCTCCAATTGACTCAAATTATGTCAATTAGCCCATCAGAAGCTTCTAACGCCATAACATAATTTTCTGGAATTTTCCTAGCTGTTTAAAGGCAAAGTCAACATAGTGTATGTAAACTTCTGACCCACTGGAATTGTGATACAGTGAATTATAAGTGAAATAATCTGTCTGTAAACAATTGTTGGAAAATGAATTGTTGTCATTCACAAAGTAGATGTCCTAACCGACTTGCCAAAACTATAGTTTGTTAACAAGAAATTTGTGGAGTGGCTCAAAAACAAGTTTTAATGACTCCAACCTAAGTGTATGTATACTTCCGACTTCAGCTGTGTGTGTGTGTGTGTGTGTGTGTGTGTGTGTGTGTGTGTGTAGCGATCCTGTTCAGAAGATTTCTACAAAGCTGCCGGGGAAGAGCCCAGTGCGTCCAGTCCTCTGCAGAGTGCCTTTGTACCAGCCATCTTCTCTCTTCTTATGAACAAACACCACATCTCCCTCTCTCAGCTCGATCTCTGCCTCGCTCTGAGGGGGGTAGGGCACAACCACACGATACCTAGGGAGGGAGAGTTATGAATAATGATGCACTGTTACTCATATTAAGACACACACACACCATAAACACACACACACACATGCACACACACAGTAAGAGTTGATATATGCAGCTACTTAGGTCAACATCATTCAGCAGTCTTGTACATAAACGGCTCACACAGATTTATAAGTGCTTGACACTTTGGAGTAGTGTGTCTGGAGCAGTGTGTGTGTGTGTGTGTGTGTGTGTGTGTGTGTGTGTATGTTAAGCGGCTGTTCTCAGAGAAAAAATACATGTCTGTGTAAACCAGAGGAGCTATAGCTCACAGTGACCGCTGAAGGACTGATAACCTACAGCTAGTATCAAGCTCCAAGCTGTGAGTGTGTCTGTGTGTGTGCGTATGTGTGTGTGTGTTTCTGTGTGCACACTAGTGCTTGCGCGTGCTTGCACTTTCTTGCGCTTGCTTTCGTGTGTGTGTGCTGGAGGGCACTATTATCTCTGACACACACCGATGGGGATAGGAGAAGTGATGATCAGAGGCTCATTTCTTTTTTGTGCTGCAGTGGCATAGACTAGCGTATGTTTGTATGAGAGTGTGTGTATGAGAGTGTGTGTAAACACAGTATATTTGTTGTAACACCGTAGATATTGGTGTAACCCTAGATTGTAAACTGACATGGCCACATGGTTTGTGTCTCTTTGTTTACAATAACTTGTGCGCAATCTCTTATATGAAGGAAGTCTCTAGGTTCTGCTTGCCTGAGTTAGAACACCTCATGATAAACTGTCGACCACACTATTTATTTTTCGTAGCTGTCTACTTACCACCACATACCAATGATGGCACTAAGACCACACTCAACGAACTCAGGTGGCTCCTCAGGTGGTAGAGCATGGTGCTTGCATATGCATGACTGTAAGTAGCATTGGATAAAAGTGTCTGCTAAATGGCATATATTATTATTATTATAAATCAAATCAAAGTGTATTTGTCACGTGCGCCGAATACAACAGGTGTACAGTGAAATATTTGCTTGCAGGCTCTAACCAATAGTGCAGAGAAAAAAAAGTATGTGTGTGTGTGTGTGTGTGTGTAGGTAAGTAAAGAAATAAAACAACAGTAAAAAGACATTTGAAAATAAGTAGCAAGGCAATATACAGACACCTGTTAGTCCGTCTTATTGAGGTAGTATGTACATGTAGATATGGTTAAAGTGACTATGCATATGTGATGAACAGAGATTAGCAGTAGCGTAAAAAGAGGGGTTATATTAGATATTATAAGTGGTCCGATGACACGGATGCTAAGCTATAAGACTGTTTCACTAGCACAGACTTGAATATGTTACGGGATTCATCCGATGGAATTGAGGAGTTTACTACCTCAGTCACTGGCTTCATAAATAAATTAATTGAGATTATAATGGCGCCAGAGGGGATGGCTGCCCTTTTACGGGCTCCTAACCAACTGTGCTGTTTTATTTATTCTTTTTGCATTGTTTGTAACTAATTTTGTACATAATATTGCTGCTACCGTCTCTTATGACCGAAAATAACATCTGGAGATCAGAACAGCGATTACTCACCTCAAACTGGACGAAGATTATTTCTTTAATGAGTCCGACACGAAGGTTAAACTGCTTTGTCAAGACAAGGCCCAAATCCAGTCATCAGCGTGAAGAAAAGACAGAGAAAAAGGGGGAGGAGGGCAGAGTGCCTGGTATGAATTCACCGACGAGTAACTAAACCACCACTACCCTCTGTATTATTGGCCAACGTGCAAACACTGGAAAAATAACTGGCCGATCTATGATTGAGACTATCCTACCAATGGGACATTCAAAACTCGAATATCTTATGTTTCACTGAGACTTGGCTGAACGACGACACAGATAATATAGAGTTGGCTGGCTTCTACGTGTTTCGGCAGGACAGAGCTGCTACGTCCGTTAAGACGAGGGGCGGGGTTGTGTGTCTATTTGTCAACAACTGCTGGTGCGCGATGTCTAATAATAAAGAAGTCTTGAGGTATTGCTCGCCTGAGGTTGAATACCACATGATAAGCTGTAGACCACACTATCTACCAAGAGAGTTCTCATCTATATTATTCGTAGCCGTTTATTTTCCACCACAAACCGATGCTGGCACTAAGACCCAACTCAACGAGCTGTAAAAGGCCATTTGCAAACAAGAAAATGCTCATCCAGAAGCGGCGCTCCTAGTGGCCGAGGACTTTAATGCAGGCAAACATCTACCAGCATGTCACGTGACACCAGAGGGAAAACAAGTCTAGATCACCTTTACTCCACACACAGAGATGTATACAAAGCTCTCCCTCACCCTCTATTTGGCAAATCTACCCAGAAGCCATGGATTACAGGCAACATCCGCACCGAGCTAAAGGCTAGAGCTGCCGCTTTCAAGGAGAGGGACACTAATCCGGACGCTTATAAGAAATCCTGCAATGTCCTCAAACAAACCATCAAACAGGCAAGGTGTCAATACAGGACTAATATTGAATCCTACTACACCGGCTCTGATGCTCGTCAGATGTGGCAGGGTTTATTATGGACTACAAAGGGAAACCAAACCGCGAGCTTCCCAGCGACGCAAGCCCGCCAGACAAGCTAAATGCCTTTTATGCTCACTTCGAGGCAAGCAACACTGAAGCATGCATAAGAGCACCAGCTGTTCCGGACGACCGTGTGCTCATGCTCTCCATAGCTGATGTGAGCAAGAACTTTAAACAGGTCAACATTCACAAAGCCGCAGGGCCAGAAGGATTACCAGGATGTGTACTCAGAGCATGTGCGGACCATCTGGCAAGTGTCTTCACTGACATGTTCAACCTCTCCCTGACCCAGTCTGTAATACCTACATGTTCAACCTCTCCCTGACCCAGTCTGTAATACCTACATGTTTAACCTCTCCCTGGCAGAGTCTGTAATACCTACATGTTTAACCTCTCCCTGGCAGAGTCTGTAATACCTACATGTTTAACCTCTCCCTGACCCAGTCTGTAATACCTACATGTTTAACCTCTCCCTGACAGAGTCTGTAATACCTACATGTTTAACCTCCCCCTGGCAGAGTCTGTAATACCTACATGTTTAATCTCTCCCTGGCCGAGTCTGTAATACCTACATGTTCAACCTCTCCCTGACCCAGTCTGTAATACCTACATGTTTAACCTCTCCCTGGCAGAGTCTGTAATACCTACATGTTTAACCTCTGGAGAGACCTGAAAATAGCTGTGCAGCAGCGCTCTCCATCCAACCTGGCAGAGCTTGAGAGGATCAGCAGAGAAGAATGGGAGAAACTCCCCAAATACAGGTGTGCCAAGCTTGAAGTGTCATACCCAAGAAGACTTGAGGCTGTAATCGCTGCCAAAGGTGCTTCAACAAAGTACTGAGTAAAGAGTCTGAATACTTATGTAAATGTAATATTAACTTTTTTTTATTTGATCAATTTTCAAACATTTCTAAAAACCTGTCTTTGCTTTGTCAACAATGTAATCCATTCTCTAATAAGTCTGTAACCTAACAAAAATGTGGAAATCTGAATACTTTCCAAATGCACTCTACAGTACATGTATGAAATCGGACAAATGTAAGCACCCAGCTAATTATTACAATTACCCCCAAGCTATACGACTGCTAAATACACTGAACAAAACTATAAACACAACATGTTAACACAGCATAGCATGTAACGTTTGTGTCTCATGAGCTGAAATAAAAGATCCCAGAAATGTTCCCGCACAAAAAGCTTATTTCTGTCAAATATTGTGCACAAATTTGTTTACATCCCTTACATCCCTTAGTGAGCATTTCTCCTTTGCCAAGATAATACATCCACCTGACAGGTGTGGCATATAAAGAAACTGATTAAACAGCATGATCATTACACAGCTGAACCTTGTGCCGTGAGCATAAAAAAGGCCACTCTACAATGTGCAGTTTTGTCATACAGCACAATGCCACAGATGCAATTAGCATGCTGATTGCAGGAATGTTCACCAGAGATCGTTTAGAGAATTTGGCAGTACGTCCAACTGGCCTCACAACCGCAGACCATGTGTAACCACGCCAGCCCAGGACCTCCACATCCGACTTCGTCACTTGTGGGATCGTCTTGAGACCAGCCACCTGAACAGCTGATGAAACGGTGGATTTGCACAACCAAAGAATTTCTGCACAAACTGTCAGGAACTGTCAGAGGGAAGCTCATCTGCATGCGCATCGTCTTCACCAGGGTCTTGAACTGACTACAGTTCGTCGACGTAACCGACTTCAGTGGGCAAATACTCACATTCGATGGCCACTGGCACGCTGGAGAAGTGTGCTCTTCATGGATGAATCCCGGTTTCAACTGTACCAGGCAGATGACAGACACAGTATGGTGTCATGTGGGCGAGCGGGTTTCTGATGTCAACGTTGTGAACAGAGTGCCCCATGGTGGCGGTGGGATTATGGTATGGGCAGGCATAAGCTACGGACAACAAACACAATTGCATTTTATCGATGGCAATTTGAATGCACAGAGATACTGTGACGAAATCCTGAGGCCCATTGTCGTGCCATTCATCCACCACCATCACCTCATGTTTCAGCATGATAATGCACGGCCCCATGTCGCAAGGATCCGTGCACAATTACTGGAAGCTGAAAATGTCCCAGTTCCTCCATGGCCTGCATACTCACCAGACATGTCACCCATTGAGCATGTTGGGATGCTCTGGATTGACATATATGACAGCGTGTTCCAGTTCCTGCCAATATCCAGCAACTTTGCACAGCCATTGAAGAGGAGTGGGACAACATTCCACAGGCCCCAATCAACAGCCTGATCAACTATGTGAAGGAGATGTGTCACGCTGCATGAGGCAAATGGTGGTCACACCAGATACTGACTGGTTTTCTGATCCTCACCCCTACCTTTTTTTAAGGTATCTGTGACCAACAGATGAATATGTCTACTCCCAGTCAGCCTGATCAACTCTATGCAAAGGAGATATAAGGCAAATAGTGGTCACACCAGATGCTGACTGGTTTTCTGATCCACTCCCTTACCTTTAAAAGGTATCTGTGAACAACAGATGCATATCTGTATACATATCTCAGATGCATATCTGTATACATATCTCAGATGCATATCTGTATACATATCTCAGATGCATATCTGTATACATATCTCAGATGCATATCTGTATACATATCTCAGATGCATATCTGTATACATATCTCAGATGCATATCTGTATACATATCTCAGATGCATATCTGTATACATATCTCAGATGCATATCTGTATACATATCTCAGATGCATATCTGTATACATATCTCAGATGCATATCTGTATACATATCTCAGATGCATATCTGTATACATATCTCAGATGCATATCTCCTGTTCCAAGATGGCATAGCAGCAGACGTCCTTTGTCCTAGTCTTGTCGTGTCCCGTGTATATACTGTATATATTTACATCTTTCTTTTTATATCTTTTATATATTTTCTTTTCCAAAAACTCAACTTCAAAACACTCTCCTACAACCCGCCTCACCAATTCAAAAAAAATCTGAAATCCACAATAGAAGCTAGCCAGAAGCTAACCAGAAGCTATCCAGAAGCTAACCAGAAGCTAGCCAGTTTACTGGCTAACATTAGTATTCAGCTAACCACGGTTTGTGGTCATCAGCTATCCTTTAGCTCGAAAAGCTATCGCCAGTTTTGTACAATGAGACTCAGACCAGAACATACCGAACCTATTTTTCTCTCCATATCCCCGGATTTCAACCACAAGCTCTGGACATTTACACCTGGATCTCGCAGCTAGCTAGCTGCTATCCGTGTGACTATTGGCTTACGTCGATCCCGGAGCAAACATCAATTATTCCGGAGCTAGCCAGCTGGAGAGTTCCATCAGCCACTCCTGGGCTACAATCACCTATCCGGACCCGTTTTACTGCCAACGCGGAGCCCCACCGGGCCTTCACGACTGGACTACCGACGTTATTTGCCCGAGGGAGTTATCCAACTGGCCCCTCCGACGCGACGTTACCTGAACGCCCATCTGCGGTCCGCTAATCGTTAGCTGTCTTATCGGCTGCTATCTGAATAGGTCTATCTGACAATTTTTCTTGGGTCACTATAACTATATCTATTTTGCCAATTGGATTGATCCCCTCTACCATACGGAACCCCACTAATCGACCAAAGGAAACGCACGAGGTGGCTAAAAACAGACCATCCTATGCTAGCTTGCTACCGATGGCCTGGCTAGCTGTCTGAATCGCTGTACCCCAACCAACCTCACTACTCACTGGACCCTTATGATCACTCAACTAAGCATGCCTCTCCTTAATGTCAATATGTCTTGTCCATTGCTGTTCTGGTTAGTGTCTATTGGCTTATTTCACTGTAGAGCCTCTAGCCCTGCTCATTATACCTTATCCAACCTTTCAGTTCCACTACCCACACATGCGATGACATCACCTGGTTTCAATTATGTTTCTAGAGACAATATCTCTCTCATCATCACTCAATACCTAGGTTTACCTCCACTGTATTCACATCCTACCATACCTTTGTCTGTACATTATACTTTGAACCTATTTTATCGCCCCCAGAAACATCCTTTTACTCTCTGTTCCGGACGTTCTAGATGACCAATTCTCATAGCTTTTAGCCGTACCCTTATCCTACTCCTCCTCTTTTCCTCTGGTGATGTAGAGATGAATCCAGGCCCTGCAGTGCCTAGCTCCACTCCTATTCCCCAGGCGCTCTCTTTTGATGACTTCTGTAACCGTTAAAGCCTTGGTTTCATGCATGTTAACATTAGAAGCTTCCTCCCTAAGTTTGTTTTATTCACTGCTTTAGCACACTCTGCCAACCCGGATGGTCTGCCGTGTCTGAATCCTGGCTTAGGAAGACCACCAAAAATTCTGAAATCTGAAACCCCCTTTGGCTGTTCTATCTTGTCTGAAAATGTTGTAGTAAGGGATGGAGATTTCAGAATTTTTGGTGGTCTTCCTAAGCCAGGATTCAGACACGGCAGACCATCCGGGCTGGCAGAGTGTGCTAAAGCAGTGAATAAAACTGTTTGCAATCTACTGCAAAGATAGGCTGCAGAGGTCTGTAAAAAATCCACCTCTCTAAAAACAAGTCTCTCGCCGTTGCTGCCTGCTATAGACCACCCTCTGCCCCCAGCTGTGCTCTGGACACCATATGTGAACTGATTGCCCCCCATCTATCTTCAGAGCTCGTGCTGCTAGGCGACCTAAACTGGAAAATGCTTAACACCCCGGCCATCCTACAATCTAAGCTTGCCGTCAATTGAGGATGCCCTCAATCTCACACAAATGATCAATGAACCTACCAGGTATCACCCCAAAGCCGGGCACCCTCATCGATATCATCCTAACCAACTTGCCCTCTAAATACACCTCTGCTGATTTCAACCAAGATCTCAGTGATCACTGCCTCATTGCCTGCATCCGTAATGGGTCAGCGGTCAAATGACCTCCACTCATCACTGTCAAACGGTCCCTGAAACACTTCAGCGAGCAGGCCTTTCTAATCGACCTGGCCTGGGTATCCTGGAAGGATATTGATCTCATCCCGTCAGTAGAGGATGCCTGTTTTTAAATTTTTAAATGCCTTCCTAACCATCTTAAATAAGCATGCCCCATTCAAGAAATTTAGAACCAGGAACAGATATAGCCCTTGGTTCTCTTCAGACCTGACAGCCCTTAACCAACACAAAAACATCCTATGGCATTCTGCATTAGCATCGAACAGCCCCCTGTGATATGCACATTTTCAGGGAAGCTAGAAACCAATATACACAGGCAGTTAGAAAAGCCAAGGCTAGTTTTTTCAAGCAGAAATTTGCTTCCTGCAACACAAACTCAAAAAAGTTCTGGGACACTGTAAAGTCCATGGAGAATAAGAACACCTCCTCCCAGCTGCCCACTGCACTGAGGATAGGAAATACTGTCACCACCGATAAATCCACTATAATTGAGAATTTCAATAAGCATTTTTCTACTGCTGGCCATGCTCTCCACCTGGCTACCCCTACCCCAGTCAACAGCACTGCACCCCCCACAGCAACTCGCCCAAGCCTTCCCCATTTCTCCTTCTCCCAAATCCAGTCAGCTGATGTTCCGAAAGAGCTGCAAAATCTGGACTCTCTGCAAATCAGCCGGGCTAGACAATCTGGAACTTTTCTTTCTAAAATGATCTGCCGAAATTGTTGCAACCCCTATTACTAGCCTGTTCAAACTCTCTTTCGTGTCGTCTGAGATTCCCAAAGATTAGAAAGCATCTGTGGTCATCCCCCTCTTCAAAGGGGGGGACACTCTTGACCCAAACTGCTACAGACCTATATCTATCCTAACCTGCCTTTCTAAGGTCTTCGAAAGCCAAGTCAACAAACAGATTACCGACCATTTCGAATCCCACCATACCTTCTCCGCTATGCAATCTGGTTTCAGAGTTGGTCATGGATGCACCTCACTCTCAAGGTCCTAAACAATATCTTAACCGCCATCGATAAGAAACAATATTGTGCAGCCGTATTCACTGACCTGGCTAAGGCTTTCGACTCTGTCAATCACCACATCCTCATCAGCAGACTCGATTGCCTTGGTTTCTCAAATGATTGCCTCGCCTGGTCCAACTACTTCTCTGATAGAGTTCAGTGTGTCAAATCGGAGGGCCTGTTGTCCGGGCCTCTGGCAGTCTCTAAGGGGGTGCCACAGGGTTCAATTCTTGGACCGACTCTTCTCTGTATACATCAATGATGTCGCTCTTGCTGCTGGTGAGTCTCTGATCCACCGCTACGCAGACGACACCATTCTATATACTCTGGCCCTTCTTTGGACACTGTGTTAACTAACCTCCAGACGAGCTTCAATGCCATACAACTCTCCTTTCATGGCCTCCAATTGCTCTTAAATACAAGTAAAACTAAATGCATGCTCTTCAACCGATCGCTTCCTGCACCTGACCGCCCGTCCAACATCACTACTCTGGACGGTTCCGACTTAGAATATGTGGACAACTACAAATAACTGTCAATGACTGGAACGAACTACAAAAATCTCTGAAACTGGAAACACTTATCTCCCTCACTAGCATTAAACACCAGCTGTCAGAGCAGCTCACAGATTACTGCACCTGTACATAGCCCATCTATAATTTAGCCCAAAAAACTACCTCTCCCCCTACTGTATTTATTTATTTATTTTTGCTCCTTTGCACCCCATTATTTCTATCTCTACTTTGCACATTCTTACACTGCAAATCAACCATTCCAGTGTTTTACTTGCTATATTGTATTTACTTTGCCACCATGGCCTTTTTTTGCCTTTACCTTCCTTATCTCACCTCACTTGCTCACCTTGTATATAGACTTATTTTTCTACTGTATTATTGACTCCATGTGTAACTCTGTGTTGTTGTATGTGTCAAACTGCTTTGCTTTATCTTGGCCAGGTCGCAATTGTAAATGAGAACTTGTTCTCAACTTGCCTACCTGTTTAAATAAAGGTGAAATAAAAAATAATTAAATAAATACCCAGTCATGTGAAACCCATATATTAGGGCCTCATAAATGTATTTCAATTGACTGATTTCCTTATATGAACTGTAACTCAGTAACATTTTTGAAATGATTGCATGTTGCGTTTATATTTTTGTTCAGCATAGTTAGTTAAATAGTTAACCAATAGCTACCCAGAATATCTTCATTGACCCTTTTTGCACTAATCTCTTTTGACTCATCACATACGATGCTGTTACTGTTTATTATCTACCTCGCTGCCTAGTCACTTTATCCCTACCTATATGTACATCTCTTCCTCAATTATCTTGTACCCCTGAACATCGACTCAGTACTGGTACCCTGGTAAATAGACAAGTTACTCATTGTGTATTTATTCCTTGTGTTATTATTATAATTATTTGTTGCATTGTTGGGAAGGGCCCGTTAGTAAGCATTTCACTGTTAGTCTACACCTGTTGTATACGAAGCATGTGACAAATAAAATTATATTTGATTTTTTGACAAACACACATACACACACTAACACACACACACATTGTAATGCTGTGGTATTGTGGATTTTATATTGTACATTTAACAGAGTAATAATGTAATAATGTATTGCGTTATTTATGATGTATGGGGATCCTAATAAATACTACTCAATACTGTATATGTATACCTCTCTCTGAACAGGGTGTGTGTATGAGAGTGTGTGTAACCACAATACTGTATATGTATACCTCTCTCTGGACAGGGTGTGTGTATGAGAGTGTGTGTAACCACAATACTGTATATGTATACCTCTCTCTGAACAGGGTGTGTGTATGAGAGTGTGTGTAACCACAATACTGTATATGTATACCTCTCTCTGGACAGGGGTTTGGGTTCAGGCCGGAGGGCCAGCAGTGCGTTTCCGGTGCGGGGCGTCGGGGGCGACCGGGGGAAGTTGAGGTCGAGGGATCCTGACTTCCTGTGCAGAGGCTCTAACCCCATGGCCCCCACCATCTCACTCTCAATTGGACAAGACCCGGCACGCCCCTGAGCTTCCATAGGACAGGAACCAGAGCGGGTGTGATGTGGGAGGACGGCACCCGACAGGGGAAGGGTCGGGGGGGAGGACGGGGGAGAGCGAGATGACTTCTTCTTGGCCGCGGCTCCTGAGAGAAGCTTTAGCAGACCTCCTTTCTTCTCTTTCTGCGGACAGAGAGAGCGAGACAGAGAAGAGAAGGGGATTATAAAATGATAAGTCTCTTCTTTTCACTCATCTACAGACTATCTGTTCTTTTTGTCTGACAGTATCACTCCTGGTCTCAGAGACAGTTATCTGGTGTCTACCTGATGTAATAATGACACCTTCTGTTTGCCAGTACAGTATCTGAAATCTGAGTGTAGTTCTCTGACCTGCCACTAGAGAGCAGCACATATACAGAGCAGATAGTTTAGTTTCGATGTATGTGAGGTGGAATTTACTGTGTGTGTGTGTGTGTTTCTGTGTGTGTGTTTCTGTGTGTGTGTGTGTGTGTGTGTGTGTGTGTGTGTGTGTGTGTGTGTGTGTGTGTGTGTGTGTGTGTGTGTGTGTGTGTGTGTGTGTGTGTGTGTGTGTGTGTGTGAGTGAGTGTGTGTGTGTAATCATGTGCCTGTGTGCATGTTAGAGGTGATGGGTGAGCCAATTATCAGCGCATAATGAGTATGGATGCGTCTGTGACGGCACAGCAGGACTCATAACACACGCAAAGACATCCGCGCACACACCACAAATCTCAAACTCCCTGACACACACAGCTCAATCAGGCAGCAAACTCCAACGCATAATAAGCCAATGCATGTGGGAAATAAAATGGTTAGGAAAGATAGTAGGCTTGATGCTATGAGACTAAATCATACTATAGATGATCTATCACAGCTCATAGTCAAATAATGTTTATCGTGGTCGTTCCCTAGTCTATTTGTCTTAGTCTCTGCCCAGCTTCAGATTAAATCTTATTGCCACAAACTGTCTCATCTTGTGTCTGTGAAGCCAGATAGGCTCCTCTCTCACAGACATCTCTACCATCCATCATTGTCACCGTGGACTCAGCTTTAATATACACATCAAGATGAAGACAGAAACACAGAGACAGCCCTGTTACACTGGTAGTCTGCCTGTTTGTCGTTGGAGGATTCTGCACCATGTCCAGGTGCAAGCAACTTCCTCCCCAACACCTTTTCCCCTAGCTATTCCTTTAATAATCCCTGTCTATATCCTGACTATGGCATCATGTTGAAAGATTTTAAAGCAGTGTGATGTGGGAACCAGACTCTGTTGTGAGCATGGAGCAAGGAGAGAGAGAGATGAGAGGACAGAAAGAGAGACAGCTAGATGACTCACCTTCTCTGGTTTTGGGGGGACTGCCCCCTGGGCGTTGCTGTGGGAGGGGCCAGGTGAGGGTGGCTGGAAGGGATTGGTTGATTCTCCATTGAGCAGGGCAGCACTGGCGTTGGGAGGGGTAAGGCAGGAGAGGGGAGAGGAACGGGGAAGGAGAGGGGAGGAGAGGCAGGAGAGGGGGCGCGAGGCAGGGGAGGAGAGGGGGGAAGGGCCGGGGGACACCATGGACATTGGGCGAGCGGATTGGCCAGCGCAGCGCGAGGGGGAGGAGTTCTGATGTCGGAGAGGAGAGATGGCCGCTGTGGGACGCTCTGGGCTACTGGCGGGCGGGCTGTGGACTGAACAAACACATTACGCACTATAACACACTCTTATATAGTATTACACAGTATCTTACTGTTACTAGACACCACCTGCATCCTGTTTCTACTGTCATCAGAGCTGGCAGTTTGAACTCACATAGCCTACCTATGAAGATACTTTCTTTTGTAATGGATACCAGATGTGTTGATTTGTGTGAGTGAGAAAGAAAAAGAGAGAGAGAGAGAGACAGAGAGAGGAGGTGGAGAGAGAGAGAGAGAGAGAGAGGAGGTGGGGGGAGAGAGAGAGAGAGAGAGAGGAGGTGGGGAGAGAGAGAGAGAGAGAGAGAGAGAGAGAGGGGGGAGGTGGGGAGAGAGAGAGAGGGGAGGTGGGGAGAGAGAGAGAGAGGTGGGGAGAGATTGAGTTCTGTGCTCTATTATTACGCCTCCACTAAACAACAGCAGTGATGTCACTGAGGAAGGAGTGTGTGTGTGTGTGTGTGTGTGTGTGTGTGTGTGTGTGTGTGTGTGTGTGTGTGTGTGTGTGTGTGTGTGTGTGTGTGTGTGTGTGTGTTATTCTGGGAAGCGATTCCTCACTGTGCACTCATAAGGCTCCCAGGAGAAACTTTAAATACCATCATGTTCTCCGTGACGGAGAGAGGGAAGGAGGGAGAGAGGCAAGGAGGGAGAGAGAGGCCAGATATAAGAGAGATGGATAAAATGTACAGCACTAGAACCTGAATCATCTTTGTGTGTGTGTGAGTGTATGTACAGTACCAAAAGTCAAAAGTTTGGACATACCTACTCATTCAAGGGTTTTTCTTTATTTTTACTATTTTCTACATTGTAAAATAATAGTGAAGACTTCAAAACTATGAAATAACACATATGGAATCATATAGTAACCAATTTTCTTTTTAAGTTACTATATTTTATAATATATTTTATATTTCAGATTATTCAAAGTAGCCAGTCTTTGCCTTGATGACAGCTTTGCATACTCTTGCAATTCTCTCAACCAGCTTCACCTGGAATGCTTTTCCAGGTGAACAAATGATAGTCACACTAAGCACAAACCGGATGGGATGGCTTATCACTGCAGAATGCAATGGTAGCCATGCTGGTTAAGTGTGCCTTGAATTCTAAATATATCACAGACAGTGTCACCAGCAAAGCACTCCCGCACCACCTCTTAAACGCAAGTAAAACTAAATGCATGCTATTCAACCGATCACTGCCCGCACCTGCTTGCCCATCCAGCATCACTACTCTGGACGGCTCTGACTTAGAATACGTGGACAACTACAAATACCTAGGTGTCTGGTTAGACTGTAAACTCTCCTTCCAGACTCACATTAAGCATCTCCAATCCAAAATTAAATCTAGAATTGGAATCCTATATCGCAACATGGGCTCCTTCACTCATGCTGCCAAACATACCCTCGTAAAACTGACTATCTTACCGATCCTCGACTTCGGTGTCGTCATCTATACAATATCCTCCAAAACTCAACTCAACAAACTGGATGCAGTCTATCACAGTGCCATCCATTTTGTCACCAAAGCCCCATACACTACCCACCATTGTGACCTGTACGCTCTCGTTGGTTGGCCCTCGCTTCATACTCATCGCCAAACCCACTGGCTACAGGTTATCTACAAGTCTCTGCACCCACTCGTAGCACGCACTTCAGCAGGTATATCTCACTGGTCACCCCCAAAGCCAATTCCTCCTTTGGTCGTCTTTCCTTCCAGTTCTCTGCTGCCAATGACTGGAACGAACTGCAAAAATCTCTGAAGCTGGAGACTCATATCTCCCTCACTAGATTTAAGCACCAGCTCTCAGAGCAGCTCACAGAACACTGCACCTGTACATAGCCCATCTGTAAACAGCCCATCTATCTACCTACCTCATCCCCATACAGTATTTATTTATCTTGCTCCTTTGCACCCCAGTATCTCTACTTGCACATTCATCTTCTGCACATCTACCATTCCAGTGTTTAATTGCTATATTGTAATTACTTCGCCACCGTGGCCTATTTATTGCCTTACCTCATTTGCACTCACTGTATATAGACTTTTTGTTTTCTTTTGTTCTACTGTATTATTGACTATCTTTTGTTTATTCCATGTGTAACTCTGTGTTGTTGTATGTGTCGAATTGCTTTGCTTAATCTTGGCCAGGTCGCAGTTGCAAATGAGAACTTGTTCTCAACTATCCTACCTGGTTAAATAAAGGTGAAATAAAAAATAAATAAAACCATCACACCTTCTCCTCCATGCTTCACTGTGGGAACCACACATGCGGAGATCATCCGTTCACCTACTCTGCGTCTCACAAAGACACAGCGGTTGGAACCAAAAATCAAAAAATTTCGACTCATCAGACCAAAGGACAGATTGCCACCTGTCCATTGCTCGTATTTCTTGGCCCAAGCAAGTCTCTTCTTATTGGTGTCCTTTAGTAGTGGTTTCTTTGCAGCAATTCAACCATGAAGGCCTGATTCACACAGTCTCCTCTGAACAGTTGATGTTGAGATGTGTCTGTTACTTTAATTCTGTGAAGCATTTATTTGGGCTACAATTTCTGAAGCTGGTAACTCTAAGGAACTTATCGTCTGCAGCAGAGGGAGGTAACTCTGGATTTCCTGTGGCGGTCCTCATGAGTGCTAGTTTCATCATAGAGCTTCATGGTTTTTGCGACTGCACTTGAAGAAACTTTCAAAGTTCATTAAACTTTCCGAATTGACTAACCTTAATATCTTAAAGTCATCATGGATTGTATTTTCTCTTTGCTTATTTGAGCTGTTCTTGCCATAATGTGGACTTGGTCTTTTACCAAATAGGGCTGTCTATCAGGAATCAAGGTAAGACCCAGATGTAGACACATTGAATTGACAATGGTTTAATATTCCAACAGGGGCAGGCAATAGACAGGTCAAGGCAGGCAGGGGTCAGTAAACCAGAGGTGGGACAACGGTACCGGACGGCAGGCAGACTCAGGGTCAGGGGTAGGCAGAGTGGTCAGGCAGGCGGGTTCAGAGTCAGGACATGCAAGGGTCAAAAACCAGGAGGGCGAGAAAAAGAAAGACTGGGAAAAGCAGGAGCTGATAACAAAAACGCTGGTTGAATTGACAAACAAGACAAAATGGCAATAGACAAACAGAGAACACAGGTATAAATACACAGGGGATAATGGGGAAGATGGGCGACACCTGGAGGGGGGTGGAGACAATCACAAGGACAGAAGATAGTGTCACACCCTGATCTGTGACACTATCTTCTGCATACCACCACTACCTTGTCACAACACAACTGATTGGCTCAAATGCATTAAAAAGGAAAGAAATTCCACAAATTAATTGAAATGCATTTCAGGTGACTACCTCATGAAGCTGGTTGAGAGAATGCCAAGAGTGTGCAAAGCTGTCATCAAGCCAAAGGCTGGCTACTTTGAAGAATATCAAATATAAAATATATTTTGATTTTGATTTTAACACTTTTTGGTTTACTACACGGTTCCATGTGTTATTTCATAGTTTTGAAGTCTTCACTATTATTCTACAATGTAGAAAATAGTCAAAATAAAGAAAAAGCCTTGAATGAGTAGGTGTGCTCAAACTTTTGACTGGTATTGTATGTGCGTGTACTCACCCAGTTGCATGGCAGAGCGGGCCTGGTTAACTGTTTGTTGTCCAGAGCGAAGGCAGTTCTTCAGCTGAGCAGCGGCAGACTGTGGGGAGGAAGGGGGAGGTGAGGGACGAGAGGAGGAGGGGGAGGCTGCCTTACTCCCCTGTCCCGCCCCTCCCACCTGCCCTGAGAGACAGGAGTTCCGCGAACCACCCACCGCAAACGGAGCTCTGCAGAGAGAGAGAGAGAGAGAGAGAGAGAGAGAGAGAGAGAGAGAGAGAGAGAGGAGAGCCTGAATGGTTCCAATGAGTCCTGTAAGAATAGTGACCATGATACCATTGACATCAGCTCTAGAATACTATCATAACCATAGCTGCTTATCGACTGCCTGTCACACCGAGCTATGCGTTTTAAAGGGTGTGTGAGAGATAGTGTGTGTGAAAGGAGAAAGAGAGAGAGAGAAAGTGTGTGTCTCACCTGGACACGGGTGTGACGTAGTTTCCAGGGAAGACTCCTGAAGCAGCGGTGCGTAGAGAGGTCCCTTTAAACCAGCCGTCCTGACACTTCTCTGTGACACGGTACATCTCTCCTTTCCTCAGCTCCAACTCATCTGCCTTCTGGGGCTTATACGCATACAGGGCCAGGTAGCTGGGATACACAGAGATCATTCATGATAACGGGATGAAAAAATGACTGGTATTCTTTTCAAATGGTCAAACAAATATGTAATAAAATACTCCCACATAAAAAGAGGTTCCGTACAATTGTCTCATGAACTCAAATCCAAATGGCTGGAGTAAAGAACTCAAAGAAAAATGTTGACTTCACTGTCCAAATACTGTTGGGGGGTACTGTATGGCTGGATATATGTTTGATATATGAATGTATAGGTCTGAATACAAGTCTGAAGAATAATAGGAGGGAAGAGTAAACAAGGTCTCCATGCACTGCCTCTGGGTTACTATGGTAACTGGGGGACGTTTTCCCCATAGCAACAGGGCTGGTTGCCAGGTCGGAGATGGAAGTGTCTGACCTCATCAGCGGGACAACCTGCTCTGGATACTATGTGTGTGTGTGTGTGTGTGTGTGTGTGTGTGTGTGTGTGTGTGTGTGTGTGTGTGTTGCCTGCGCCCGGGGAAATATGTAATTAGGTGCGACAGCATCTCTATATTCATCTCAGTTTCCGTATCACCATATAGATAGGACAGCAGCTCAGAGAAAACAGACAGCATTGCTAGTCAACTCATTTACCTCTAGATTTACCAGTTAGTGAACCATGCCTGTGTGATGAGTAAACTGTACTGTAACTTACATGTTGAGTGGTAGTTGGACCTTGGCTTGAGCCAGCAGTTCTGAGGTGACTGAAGCCACTCTGGGAGGAACCAGAACCCCTACTGAGGAGGGAGCGGGACCGGGGGGAGAGTCCTGTATTCGTGCAGCAGCCCTGGGGTCAGAGGAGCTGATGAGGACAGGGTGGGAGATCTCCATACTGTGTCTGTTGTTGAGCTGTGCTGTCCGCTGGGTCACACTCAGAGCTGTGAACGAGTGGCGCTTCTTAGCATTCTTCTTCCCCTCTCCTCCTTTCCTCTCCTCTCCTCCTCTCCTCTCCTCCCCTCGCCTCTGGAGGGCGCCATTGCTGCTTCCTGGAGAGGATGGGTTAGGGGAGGGGCCAGAGGAGCAGGGACCCAATGTGAGGCCGGGGGGCGGGTCAGAGCTGGGGCCAGGGACAGGATTGGGTGTCGGCTTGTCAATCTCCATCAACTGTTTGGCTGTTTCATTTAGCTAGAGTGAGGAGGAGAGGAGAAGAGAGGAGGAGAGGAGAAGAGAGGAGAGAGGAGGAGAGGAGAAGAGAAGAGAGGAGAGAGGAGGAGAAGAGGAGAGAGGAGAGAGGAGAGAGGAGAAGAGAGGAGAGAGGAGGAGAGGAGGAGAGAGGAAGAGAGGAGGAGAGGAGAAGAGAGGAGAGAGGAGGAGTGGAAAAGAGAGGAGAGAGGATGAGAAGAGAGGAGATGAGGAGAGAAGAGAGGAGAGGAGGAGAGAAGAAAGAGGAGAGAGGAGGAGAGGAGAAGAGATGAGAGAGGAGTAGAGGAGAAGATAATAAAGAGGAGGAGAGGAGGAGAGGAGGAGAGAGGAGAGGAGAAGAGAGGAGAGGAGAAGAGAGGAGAGAGGAGGAGAGGAGAAGAGAGGAGAGAGGAGGAGAGAGGAGGAGAGGAGGAGAGGAGGAGAGATGAGAGAGGAGGAGAGGAGGAGAGAGGAGGAGAGGAGAAGAGAAGAGGGGAGAGAGGAGAAGAGAGGAGAGAGGAGGAGAGGAGAGAGAAGAGAGGAGGAGAGGAGAAGAGAGGAGAGGAGAGGAGAGAGGAGAGAGGAGGAGAGGAGGAGAGATGAGAGAGGAGGAGAGGAGGAGAGAGGAGGAGAGGAGAAGAGAAGAGGGGAGAGAGGAGAAGAGAGGAGAGAGGAGGAGAGGAGAGAGAAGAGAGGAGGAGAGGAGAAGAGAGGAGAGAGGAGAAGAGAGGAGAGAGGAGGAGAGAGGAGAAGAGAGGAGGAGAGGATCTCAGATCTCCTGGCTCTCAGAGCCTGCCTGCTCTTGTTGGCAGAACGTCAAACCAGCCACAAAGGATCACACACACACAAAGACACACACACACAACCACACGCTGCAGCCTTAGGAGTATCTATGTACTCAGTGAAAGAGGAGGAGGAGAGAACAACGTTTGTAATGCAGCTCATATCTGAGAGGATGATAGTAGTCTTGTAGTCTGTTCCTTCTAGTCAGATAATAAACACACTGAATCTGCCCAGCAACAATACTACTCACGCTACCTCACAGACGGATGCTCAGTATCACAGTCACAGGTCCTCTCAGAGCTCACACACACACACACACACACACACACACACACACACACACACACACACACACACACACACACACACACACACACACACACACACACACACACACACATCACACACACACACACACACACACACACACAGAGAGAGACATGTGGGGATCAAACAACTTAATCCCATTCAATCCAATTTTCCCTAACACCTAACTCTAACCTTAACCCCAAAGCCCTGACCCTAAACCTAACCCTAAACCTAACCCTAATTGTAACCCTACACCTAATTGTAACCCTAAACCTAACCCTAAAATAGCCTTTCTCCTTGTGGGGACCGGTAAAATGTCCCCTCTTGTCCAAATGTTCCTTGTTTTACTATCCTTGTGAAGACTTCTGGTCCCCACAAGGGATAGTAAAACCAAAAACACACACACATACACCCACAAATATACACACCACAAAGGTCAATGTCAATGTGACACTAATGCCATTATCAAATCAAATGCAATGGCAATGCAATGCAAAAAGTCTGAGTAGTCATTTGATTAGCTGTTCAGGAGTCTTATGGCTTGAGGGTAGAATATATTTTGGAGCCTCTTGGACCTAGACTTGGCGCTCCGGTACCGCTTGCCATGCAGTAGCAGGGAGAACAGTCTATGACTAGGGTGGCTGGAGTCTTTGACAATTTTTAGAGCCTTCCTCTGACACGGCCTAGTATAGAGGTCCAGGATGGAGGGAAGCTTGACCCCGGTGATGTACAGGGCCGTACGCACTACGCTCTGTGGTGCCTTGCGGTCGGAGGCCGAGCAGTTGCCATACCAGGCAGTGATGCAACCCGTCAGGATGCTCTCGATGGTGCAGCTGTAAAACCTTTTGAGGATCTGAGGACCAATGCCAAATCTTTTCAGTCTACTGAGGGGGAATAGGTTATGTCGTGCCCTCTTCACGACTGTCTTGGTGTGCTTGGACCATGTTAGTTTGTTGGTGATGTGGACACCAAGGAACTTGAAGCTCTCAACCTGCCCCACGGTCCTCGGTCCTCCTTTTCCTGTAGTCCAAAAATCAACTCCTTCGTCTTGATCACGTTGAGAGAGAGGTTGTTGTCCTGGCACCACACGGTCAGGTCTCTGACCTCCTCCCTTATAGGCTGTCTCATCGTTGTTGGTGATCAGGCCTACCATTGTTGTGTCATCAGCTAACTTAATGATGGTGTTGGAGTCGTGCCTGGCCATGCAGTCATGAATGAACAGGGAGCACAAGAGGGGACTGAACACGAACCCCTGAGGGGACCCCGTGTTGAGGATCAGCGTGGTGGATGTGTTGTTACCTACCCTTACCACCTGGGGGCGGCCAATCAGGAAGTCCAGGATCCAGTTGCAGAGGGAGGTGGTTAGTCCCAGGGTCCTTAGCTTAGTGGTGAGCTTTGAGGGCACTATTGTGCACTACGCTGAGCTGTAGTCAATGAATAGCATTCTCAAATAGGTGTTCACATAGGGCAGTGTGGAGTGCAATAGAGATTGCATCATCTGTGAATCTGTTGGTGCGGAATGCAAATTGGAGTGGGTCTAGGGTTTCGGGGATAATGGTGTTGATGTGAGCCATGACCAGCCTTTCAAAGCATTTCATGGCTGCAGACGTGAGTGCTACGGGTCGCTAGTTATTTAGGCAGGTTACCTTAGTTGTCTTGGGCACAGGGACTATGGTGGTCTGCTTGAAACATGTTGGTATTACAGACTCAGACAGGGAGAGGTTGAAAATGTCAGTGAAGACACTTGCCAGGTGGTCAGCGCATGCTCGGAGTACACGTTCTGGTAATCCGTCTGGCCCTGTGGCCTGAATGTTTACTTGTTTGAAGGTCTTACTCACATCTGCTGCGGAGAGCGTGATCACATAGTCGTCCGGAACAGCTGATGCTCTCATGTATGTTTCAGTGGTATTTGCCTCAAAGCGAGTATAGAAGTTATTTAGCTCGTCTGGTAGGCTTGTGTCACTGGGCAGCTCTCGGCTGTGCTTCCCTTTGTAGTCTGTAATAGTTTGCAAGCCCTGCCAGATCCAACGAGCATCGGAGACGGTGTAGTACGATTCGATCTTAGTCCTGTATTGCCACTTTGTCTGTTTCGACGGAGGGCATAGCGGGATTTCTTGTAAGCTTCCGGGTTAGTGTCCCACTCCTTGAAAGCGGCAGCTCTACCCTTTAGCTCAGTGCGAATGTTGCCAGTAATCCATGGCTTCTGGTTGGGGTATGTACATACAGTCACTGTGGGGACGACGTCCTCGATGCACTTATTGATAAAGCCAGTGACTGATGGGGTGTACTCCTCAATGCTATCGGAAGAATCCCGGAACATATTCCAGTCTGTGCTAGCAAAGCAGTCCTGCAGTTTAGCATCACTGGTGCTTCCTGCTTTAATTTTTGCTTGTACGCAGGAATCAGGAGGATAGAATTATGGTCAAATTTGCCAAATGAAGTGCGAGGGAGAACTTTGTTGACATCTCTGGGTGTGGAGTAAAGGTGGTCTCTGGATGAGCGTTTTCCTGTTTGCTTATGGCGGTGGTATACAGCTCATTGAGTGCAGTTTTGGTGCCAGCATCGGTCTGTGGTGGTATGTAGACAGCTTAAAAAAATACAGATGAAAACTCTCTAGGTAGATAGAGTATCTCGTGATAAGCTGTAGACCACACTATCTCAGACAAGCAAAACATTGAGACTTCCTTAGATATCGTGCACCAGCTGTTGTGGTACTTTCAGCACGTCCCATTTATTTTCCAGCAATTGAACATTAGCTAGCAGGGCGGAAGGCAAGGGCAGATTAGTCACTCGTCGTCTGATCCTCGCAAAGCACCCTGATCTTATTCCACGAAATCTCAGTTTCCTTCTCCAGCGAATCACAGGGATCTGGGTCTTGTTGGGTGTCTGTAGTATGCATTTTCTTGGTGCCATTTGAAAGGAAATACTGAGGTTTGTGGAAATGTGAAAGGAATGTAGGAGAATATAACACATTAGATCTGGTAAAAGAAAATACAAAGAAAAAAACAACAGTTTTTTTGTTTTGTATCATCATCTTTGAAATGCAAGAGAAAGGCCATAATGTATTATTCCAGCCCAGGTGCAATTTAGATATTGGCCACTAGATGGCAGCAGTGTATGTACAAAGTTTGGAACGGATCCAATGAACCATTGTATTTCTGTTCAAAATGTTGTATCAAGACTGCCCAAATGTGCCTAATTTGTTTATTAATAACTTTTCATGTTCAAAAATGTGCACTCTCCTCAAACAATAGCATGGTATCATTTCATTGTAATAGCTACTGTAAATTGGACAATGTAGTTAGATTAACAAGAATTTAAGCTTTCTGCCAATATCAGATATGTCTATGTCCTGGGAAATGTTCTTGTTACTTACAACCTCATAATCGCATTAGCCCGCGTTAGCTCAACCGTCCCACAGGGGACCCACCAATCCTGAAGAAGTTTTAAGAGCCGATAAGACGGCAGCCCCTCCCCTCCGGCGCCATCGTATTTTTCACCATGTTGAACTCAGGGGAGGCCACTGCTACATTCATTTACATCAATATCACCTGCGCTGTTTCCCTCTGTGTGTGTGTGTGTATGCGTGCGTGCGTGCGTGCGTGTGTGTATAGACTGTAGGAGTGAATCTGTCTCAGTGTGTGACATGTCAGTTTTCCATATTAATAGATATGCTAATCAGAGCCAAAACCATATGGAAATGAGCCTGATAGATTGATCCTGCACTGACGGCATCACACTCAGGGGACCAATAGACACACACACACTCTCTCTTTCTGAAGGTCAGCTACACACAGCCAGACAGTGAATAACTTCATCCAAATATGATGTTTTGCCTCTCGCCATCTCATGCATACTTTCCCACAGTATACACAAAACACCTGAATGTGTCCCTTATCACTGTCTTTACGTGTGTGTGTGTGTGTGTGTGCGTTAGCTCTTCCCTGAGGCAGACCCATCCTCCACCATGTGCTTTTTTGCTCTCTGTGGTCATATTTCATTTGAGTAGTGCTATGCTCACTGTGTGTGTGTGTGTGTGTGTGTGTGTGTGTGTGTGTGTGTGTGTGTGTGTGTGTGTGTGTGTGTGTGTGTGTGTGTGTGGTGCATTAAGTACACTAGATGAGTCTGACACTACAGCTGATGAGCTGATATCTGCACTGCGAAAAGGGCAAGCGAGACACACACACTGTGGCAAGAGTGTCCTCTCCACCCTCACCCACTCCTAAGTCAAACTGCAGTGTGTCTTCTCCACCCTCACCCACTCCTAAGTCAAACTGCAGTGTGATTAAAGGGGTGTGAAGGGTTAATGGCGCAGAGCCACACCACCAGAGGAGAGGAGCCAGGAGGATAGCATAGCAGAGGAGAAGAGAGAGCTCCCACCTCCCTCCCTCAATGCTCCACTCCAGCTGGGACACCCTAATTATGCCCCCCCCAAACCACCTCGTGCAGAGATAACCACACACACACACTCCATGCCGTGTCAAAGTGATGGAAGACCCTTAATTATTGATGTATCTCTATCTAATAAGACCCCCTGTGTGTGTGTGTGTGTGTGTGTGTGTGTGTGAGAGAGTGAGTTGTTACCTCTACATAGAGGATGGGGAAGATCCCGATCTTATCTCCCAGCATGCCCTCTGCCCAGTTGTCATCCACTCGTCTGATCACTGTCAAAACCTCATCCTATTAAACAGACAGGAAGTTTTTTAAGGACACCAGGAATTCTCTCTCTCTCTCTCTCTCTCTCTCTCTCTCTCACTCTCTCTCTCTCTCTCTCGCCTAATGAATTTCAGCCCATCCTTCCATTCAGACATTTAGCTAGGGAACTGCAGCTGTGATTCTGTGTGTGTCTGTGTGTGTGGAAAGAACTGTGTGTCTGTGTCTTTCTGTCCTTTGACTTGGCCCACTTTCCCCAGATCCATCCTGAGAGAGTGTGTGAACCCAGACCAGGTGCTGCTGAGGAACACACACGCACGCACGCACGCACGCACACACACACACACACACACACACACACACACACACACACACACACACACACACACACACACACACACACACACACACACACACACACACACACACACACACACACACACACACACACACACACACACACACACACACACACACACAGAATGATAGAGAGAACAAGAGATGCTGCATTCTCCAGTGTACTTAGCTGGATGAGTGTGTGTAACAGCATGAACAAATTATGAGCTTTAAAGAGGAGAGGAGCGGAGGGAATACAAATCACTGTTTATCACAAACACTGTGCTGGGAAAGGGGGAGAGAGAGAGAGAGAGAGAGGGTCTCTGCTCTCTCTCTTCCTCTCTCTCTCCCACACACGAGGAGAATAACTATATTCAGATAGAGGTAGAAAGACAGACAGAGGAGAAGGTAGAGTGAGTAGATAAACACAAACCATTCAGTGGGCTATCATAGATGCATACACAGTGGATTACAGCGACTTAGCGTGTGTGTGTGCATGAGTGTGTGTACCTTTGAGAATGCCAGGCAGTCTTTGTCCTGGTCTTTGTCTTTCACTTCAAAGTCATACAGGGCCTTTCCTGTTGGTGGAGTTTGGCTCAGCGGCCGTAACAACACGATGTAACTAGCTGGAAGGAAACCGTGACAACCGTTCAGCTCCCCGTGGTACCAGTTGTCGTCGACTTTACGTCGCAGGATGATAATGTCACCTTTAGCGAACTGCAGGTCTCCGGGTTCCTTCCCCTCGTAGGAGTAGAGTGCCTTCCCACAGGGCAGGGCTGGGACACTCTGGAGGAGAGAGGAGAGAGATGTTAGACCTTCCCACAGGGCAGGGCAGGGACACTCTGGAGGAGAGAGGAGAGAGACGTTAGACCTTCCCACAGGGCAGGGCAGGGACACTCTGGAGGAGAGAGATGTTAGACCTTCCCACAGGGCAGGGCAGGGACACTCTGGAGGAGAGAGGAGAGAGACGTTAGACCTTCCCACAGGGCAGGGCAGGGACACTCTGGAGGAGAGAGACGTTAGACCTTCCCACAGGGCAGGGCAGGGACACTCTGGAGGAGAGAGGAGAGAGACGTTAGACCTTCCCACAGGGCAGGGCAGGGACACTCTGGAGGAGAGAGGAGAGAGAGAGACATTAGACCTTCCCACAGGGCAGGGCTGGGACACTCTGGAGGAGAGGAGAGAGACGTTAGACCTTCCCACAGGGCAGGGCAGGGACACTCTGGAGGAGAGAGACGTTAGACCTTCCCACAGGGCAGGGCAGGGACACTCTGGAGGAGAGAGGAGAGAGACGTTAGACCTTCCCACAGGGCAGGGCTGGGACACTCTGGAGGAGAGGAGAGAGACGTTAGACCTTCCCACAGGGCAGGGCAGGGACACTCTGGAGGAGAGTGGAGAGAGAAGTTAGACCTTCCCACAGGGCAGGGCAGGGACACTCTGGAGGAGAGGAGAGAGACGTTAGACCTTCCCACAGGGCAGGGCAGGGACACTCTGGAGGAGAGGAGAGAGACGTTAGACCTTCCCACAGGGCAGGGCAGGGACACTCTGGAGGAGAGGAGAGAGACGTTAGACCTTCCCACAGGGCAGGGCAGGGACACTCTGGAGGAGAGAGGAGAGAGACGTTAGACATTCCCACAGGGCAGGGCTGGGACACTCTGGAGGAGAGGAGAGAGACGTTAGACCTTCCCACAGGGCAGGGCTGGGACACTCTGGAGGAGAGGAGAGAGACGTTAGACCTTCCCACAGGGCAGGGCCGGGAGAGGAGAGAGAGAGACAGGTTAGATCAAGAAATACTTAAGGAAGTTAGAACCTGTACTCAGTGCCTATGTCAACAACACAATTCCAAGTCTGCCTGTCCACACTGGGAAGAACCAATACTGTCAGTCTCTTGGCAGATTTGGGTTATGTTGTTGTTGATGTAAGTAAGCAGGAAGTCACCCTGCTGTATGTTCATGGCATGCTGTTCGTCTCCAGTGGTCGTGTGAGGTCAACTCGATGTAAGGCATGTCAGCATGTATCTCCAGCCCTGCCCTGAGAGCAGACAGACAGACAGACAGACAGACAGACAGACAGACAGACAGACAGACAGACAGACAGACAGACAGACAGACAGACAGACAGACAGACACAGCCTGAGGCTCTAACTGATCTGACAGCAGCCTGACACTCCAGGCCCAGAACACAACACACAGAGCTGATGCAAGGCCAGGAAATGCACCTATATCTCTGTGTACTGTGTATACGTGTGCTCTCTCTCCTTCTCCCTCTCCCCCACTGTCCTGCCACTGACATGAACACCACACAGAAAGTCAGATGACAGAAGAAAGGGAAAGAGGGAAAGAGAGGCGGGGAGAGGGGGAGAGAGAAAGAGAAAGGCAATGACAGATGAGAAGAGAGGGAGGGTAGTACTCTTCCATTCTGCGGCTCATTACACACACATCATGAAGCTCTAATGTGCAACACATTCTCCTGCATTATATCATTACATTAGCTCTGCTCTAACACACACACACACACACACACACTAATACACACACACACACACCACACACACCACACCACACACCACACACACACACACACACACACACACACACACACACACACACACACACACTAATACACACACACTAATACACAGTGTTGGGACATTCCTGCCTCTAAGCAGAATGTTGTTATGGCCTCACTCACACACAAGTGCTTAAAATTTTACGAAAAAGTCATTTAAACTGTAGCTGGTAAGGGTTAGATTGTAGAAGAACGATAACATGCAAACACGTCTTACTTGCTGACAGTGTGTGTGTGTGTGTGTATGTGTGTGTGTGTGTGTGTGTGTGTGTGTGTGTGTGTGTGGTGTGTGGTGTGTGTGTGGTGTGTGGTGTGGTGTGTGTGGTGTGGTGTGTGTGGTGTGTGTGTGTGTGTGGTGTGTGTGTGTGTGTGTGTGTGTGGTGTGTGTGTGTGTGTAATGGTATAGTAAAACCAGAGTTCAGTCTATTAATCTTCATTAATTCTTTATTGAGTACCTGCAGTCAGCTACAGTCAGTCAGTTACAAAGCTAAAGTACTGATACTGAACCAGTCAGTCAGCTACAAAGCTAAGTACTGATACTGAACCAGTGAGTCAGCTACCAAGCTAAAGTACTGATACTGAACCAGTCAGTCAGCTACAAAGCTAAGTACTGATACTGAACCAGTGAGTCAGCTACCAAGCTAAAGTACTGCTACTGAACCAGTCAGTCAGCTGCAAAGCTAAAGTACTGCTACTGAACCAGGCAGTCAGTTACAAAGCTAAAGTACTGCTACTGAACCAGTCAGTCAGCTGCAAAGCTAAAGTACTGCTACTGAACCAGTCAGTCAGCTACAAAGCTAAAGTACTGCTACTGAACCAGTCAGTCAGCTACAAAGCGAAAGTATTGATACTGAACCAGTCAGTCAGCTACTAAGCTAAAGTACTGCTACTGAACCAGTCAGTCAGCTACAAAGCGAAAGTATTGATACTGAACCAGTCAGTCAGCTACTAAGCTAAAGTACTGCTACTGAACCAGTCAGTCAGCTGCAAAGCTAAAGTACTGCTACTGAACCAGTCAGTCAGCTACAAAGCGAAAGTATTGATACTGAACCAGTCAGTCAGCTACTAAGCTAAAGTACTGCTACTGAACCAGTCAGTCAGCTACAAAGCGAAAGTATTGATACTGAACCAGTCAGTCAGTTACAAAGCTAAAGTACTGCTACTGAACCAGTCAGTCAGCTACTAAGCTAAAGTACTGCTACTGAACCAGTCAGTCAGCTACAAAGCGAAAGTATTGATACTGAACCAGTCAATCAGTTACAAAGCTAAAGTACTGCTACTGAACCAGTCAGTCAGCTACCAAGCTAAACTGTGTGACACCAGCCCCCACCCCCGGAAACACACACACACACACACACACACACACACACACACACACACACACACACACACACACACACACACACACACACACACACACACACACACGCACACGCAGACACACACACACACACTCCTCTCCCTGTCCTCCTGGGCTTTCAGGAGAAACCCACCATTACTGATCCCCACTGGGCTCACACACCTCTAATTACTGCACCACAGGAGAGAGAGAGGGCTGGTGTGTGTGTATGTGTGTGTGTCAGGACAGCCTAGTCCCCCTATGCAGCAGTGAGATCCCATCTGCTCCTGTGTCTGTCTGTCTGTTGGCTAGCAGTTTTCTTCTTCTCTCTCCCTTCTCTCCTCTATCCCTCCCTCCCTTCTCTTCCTCTATCCCTCCCTCTCTTCTCTTCCTCTATCCCTCCCTCTCTTCTCTTCCTCTATCCCTCCCTCTCTTCTCTTCCTCTATCCCTCCCTCTCTTCTCTTCCTCTATCCCTCCCTCTCTTCTCTTCCTCTATCCCTCCCCCTCCCTCTCTTCTCTTCCTCTATCCCTCCCTCTCTTCTCTTCCTCTATCCCTCCCTCTCTTCTCTTCCTCTATCCCTCCCTCTCTTCTCTTTCTCTATCCCTCCCTCTCTTCTCTTCCTCTATCCCTCCCTCCCTTCTCTTCCTCTATCCCTCCCTCTCTTCTCTTTCTCTCTTCCTCCCTCTCGATTGTCTCCCTCTCCCCTCTCCTTCTCTTCTCAGTAATAAAGAATTTTTGTCCTTGGAGGGGCACTGGGCCGTTACGTTACCTCTCTGCTACAGCTACTGGAGAATTAGTGTGTGTGTGTGTGTGTGTGTGTGTGTGTGTGTGTGTGTGTGTGTGTGTGTGTGTGTGTGTGTGTGTGTGTGTGTAGACCTCCAGTAATAGCATAGTAAATCTGTAACTATATTCCTGTTCCGAGAGCAGCATTCCATCAACCCTGCTGTTTCTGAAGGAGATCACGTACGGCTGCCCTAACACTGAGTCTGTCCCTAACACATGAACTTCATTCAGACATACACATACCAACCAATGTTTCGGGACATCAAATCGAATTATTTAACACAATGGGCCTTAGAATAGGCTGTTGTTTCATCCCGTTGTTTGTCAGCAGCTAACTCAGTATGTCTGGCCAGGGACAAACTATAGGCCTGTTCAGATCTCAGAAGATATTCAATTTGCTACTACACAGTAGCTAACAGTAGAGATTGTATTGGCTGCTATAGCTAACAGAAGAGATGTTATGGGTTGTTAACTAACAGAGGATATTATATTGGGTGCTACTTAACAGAAGATATGCTATTGGCTGAGTTAATTGGCAGATCTTCTCAGCTCTAGCTCTCAGTGGTAACAAAGTGTTAAGTTAACCAGAGCAGCTAAATATACATCCTGTCTGTTCATCACACTACTGTCTCACAGAGGAGGGAGTTCTGCTTTTATTTAGGAAGAGTGTGAATTCACAGTCATCTCTAGTCCCTCCACTCTTTCTCCTCTCTCTACTCCTAACATATGTTAACACATGTTAGAAATCTGATCAGAATAGGAGGAACAGGAACCATGTGTGGCCAGAGGGTATGGAGTCATCAGGTTAAGACTTTGTCTAGTGGTGTTATGGTATCTGATGTGAGCTTGCTAGCTAATGAGTGCTTGCCTGCATGCCCATCTTGGAAGGAGTGTCACCCTCAACCAACCACTGCCATATTATAGTGATGTTATTATAGTGATGTTATTATAGTGATGCTATTATAGTGATGCTATTATAGTCATGCTATTATAGTGATGCTATTATAGTGATGCTATTATAGTGATGCTATTATAGTGATGTTATTATAGTGATGTTATTATAGTGATGTTATTATAGTGATGTTATTATAGTAATGCTATTATAGTGATGTTATTATAGTGATGTTATTATAGTGATGTTATTATAGTGATGTTATTATAGTGATGTTATTATAGTGATGCTATTATAGTGATGTTATTATAGTGATGCTATTATAGTGATGCTATTATAGTGATGCTATTATAGTAATGTTATTATAGTGACGCTATTATAGTGATGCTATTATAGTGATGCTATTATAGTGATGCTATTATAGTCATGTTATTATAGTGATGTTATTATAGTAATGTTATTATAGTGATGTTATTATAGTGATGTTATTATAGTAATGTTATTATAGTGATGTTATTATAGTGATGCTATTATAGTAATGTTATTATAGTGATGCTATTATAGTGATGCTATTATAGTCATGGTATTATAGTCATGGTATTATAGTGATGTTATTATAGTGACGGTATTATAGTGATGTTATTATAGTGATGTTATTATAGTAATGCTATTATAGTGATGTTATTATAGTGATGTTATTATAGTGATGTTATTATAGTGATGTTATTATAGTAATGTTATTATAGTGATGTTATTATAGTGATGTTATTATAGTAATGTTATTATAGTGATGTTATTATAGTGATGCTATTATAGTAATGTTATTATAGTGATGCTATTATAGTGATGCTATTATAGTGATGTTATTATAGTGATGCTATTTTAGTCATGTTATTATAGTGATGCTATTATAGTGATGCTATTATAGTGATGCTATTATAGTAATGTTATTATAGTGATGCTATTATAGTGATGTTATTATAGTGATGCTATTATAGTCATGTTATTATAGTGATGTTATTATAGTCATGGTATTATAGTCATGGTATTATAGTGATGTTATTATAGTGACGGTATTATAGTCATGTTATTATAGTGATGCTATTATAGTGATGCTATTATAGTGATGCTATTATAGTAATGTTATTATAGTGATGCTAGTATAGTAATGTTATTATAGTCATGGTATTATAGTCATGGTATTATAGTGATGTTATTATAGTGACGGTATTATAGTCATGTTATTATAGTGATGCTATTATAGTGATGCTATTATAGTGATGTTATTATAGTGATGCTATTATAGTCATGGTATTATAGTCATGCTATTATAGTAATGTTATTATAGTGATGCTATTATAGTGATGCTATTATAGTCATGTTATTATAGTGATGTTATTATAGTCATGGTATTATAGTCATGGTATTATAGTGATGTTATTATAGTGACGGTATTATAGTAATGTTATTATAGTGATGCTATTATAGTCATGTTATTATAGTGATGTTATTATATTAATGTTATTATAGTAATGTTATTATAGTGATGCTATTATAGTCATGTCATTATAGTCATGCTATTATAGTAATGTTATTATAGTGATGTTATTATATTAATGTTATTATAGTAATGTTATTATAGTGATGCTATTATAGTCATGGTATTATAGTCATGCTATTATAGTAATGTTATTATAGTGATGCTATTATAGTGATGCTATTATAGTCATGTTATTATAGTGATGTTATTATAGTCATGGTATTATAGTCATGGTATTATAGTGATGTTATTATAGTGACGGTATTATAATAATGTTATTATAGTGATGCTATTATAGTCATGTTATTATAGTGATGTTATTATAGTCATGGTATTATAGTCATGGTATTATAGTGATGTTATTATAGTGACGGTATTATAGTAATGTTATTATAGTGATGTTATTATATTAATGTTATTATAGTAATGTTATTATAGTGGTGTTATTATAGTCATGTCATTATAGTCATGTTATTATAGTCATGTTATTATAGTGATGTTACAGTGTTATTATGATACCCCCTCTCCTCTAGTTGTTAGGACAATGGGATTCTGACTGTCACCCAGAGCTCGTTGTCATCATTTTACCTGGCTGGGTTATGTTGCACATATTTACATGTACATTAAGACATACATACCCTGTCTGTTCCTGCAATTAGACCTCATTAGCATTCCCTGAGCTGAGTGTGTGTGTACTTTCAGAGGTGACCTCATGGCAAAGGAATCTAGGCCTACATTCCATGAAGTGCAGAGTGTTGTGTGTGTGTGTGGTGTGTGTCTGTGTGTCAGTTAGTAAGTGATGGATGTTGTAAAGTGGTGTTGTGTTTCCCCTTTCTTTCCCAGCGTGCAGAATGTTAGTCCATGTTGCCAAGGCAGCCAGTGTCTATGGTGGAAGACCAGGGGTGCAGGTGTATGTGAAGGGGGGGGGAGGGGGGGGGGGGTAATGAATAATAGATGGCAAGTGGATCAATAACGCAGTGAATCACTGAGACAGACTAACGGGGGGAGAGTGTGTGTGTGTTTCTTTTAGACCATTTTTTAGATAGTTTCTCCAGTAACTTTATATGTCTACTCTCCATTGAACTAGGCTTTGACTGAGATATCCCGCTCCAACCCCCCCACCCCCCCTACACAGACACACACCAGGGATCCTCCCTGGAACAGCAGTTAATCCATCTCAGACTTGTCTTCACCTTGTCATCCCTCCCCTCCTCTATCCCTCCATCCCTGCCTCGCTCCTCTCTATCCATCTCATAACATTTTCCTTCTTAGCTTAGCGTTGTGGCCATCTCTTTCTCCCTGTCTCCCTTTCCTACCTCCTCATACCATATGGTAACAGCTAGTTCAGAGCCAAAGACGGACACACTTTTTAAAAACTTTGAATCTGAATTACTGGCTTTCAACTGTGCAGTTAGTGTAATGTTAGAGAGAGGGAGAAAGTTTGTGTGTGTGTGTGTGTGTGTGTGTGTGTGTGTGTGTGTGTGTGTGTGTGTGTGTGTGTGTGTGTGTGTGTGTGTGTGTGTGTGTGTGTGAGCCACCTCTGGCAAGCCTCCAGACGTCGGTGTCCTAGCTTCGTAAGTGTGTAAGTGTGTGTTTACGTGTGTGTGTTCAGCCTTCTCCAAATCCCTAACAGATTACTCTCACATGGTCAAAACAATAAACAGTTGTGGAGTATATTTTAGGAAAAGGTTTGACTTCCTGCGTGTCCATAGAGAGTCAACATAACAGTATCACACCAAAGGACATGGCTCAGTAGTGTGTGCGTATTAAACTCTTATTAAACTGTGGGATAAAGGGATGGATGGGGGAAGGACAAGGACGAGAGGAGGAGATTTAAATAAAGGGAGATTAGTGAAAGGCAAAGCTTGATTAAAGTTTCTTTCTATCCTCTCTCCCTCTCCCCAGTAGGAAACTGAGGCAGAAAACCAACACACACATCTACAGAGAGTATCTATTGTTCCTCCATTCTCCCGGCTCTGCTGGGCTCAGCCCATTGGCTCTCCTGCTCAGGGGAAAACCTGCCACTGAGACACTGGCTGAGATCACTACAGAGCCATTATTCACTCGCTGTCATGGAATCTGGGAATAGAGAACAACACACACACACACCGTGTGTTAAGGAGAGACTAATCTCCTTTCTAATAGAAACCTCATTAGCACAGTTCTGTCCCTCCGAGCAATCCACACTGACCCACCATGCTGCCCCAGAGTCAGTAGTCCGCCATAGATACAGACCGAGAGTGTGTTAGAGTGGACGGGCAGGTAGGACGTAACAGACTGCAGGGTTCTGGGTTCATATCAACTCTATTAAACCTGCTCCTCTTTGATAATCACTCAGCTAATGACTGTCTAAGAGAGAGAGGAGAGAGTCATTTCTGTATTCCCACTCCCAGGCTGCTATATCTCCTGTCTCTCTCCATAGGAAATATAGAAATATATTGTGGAAAAAAGAAGGGAGGGACACAGTAGTAGATAGAAGGTGCTCTTTGGCAAAGGGGTTAATTGGTTATCAAGAAAACAATGACGACCAACCCAGCCAGCTACAGAAGGTTCTGGGAACCATATGTTTCTTAGACATTATGGACAGTATGTGTATATAATATGTAGTCTACCTGAAGAATATGTGGATAGAATATGTAGTATTTCTGAAGAATACATGGATTGAATATGTAGCATATCTGAAGAATACGTGGATAGAATATGTAGTATATCTGAAGAATACGTGGATAGAATATGTAGTATAACTGAAGAATACGTGGATAGAATATGTAGTATATCTGAAGAATACGTGGATAGAATATGTAGTATATCTGAAGAATACGTGGATAGAATATGTAGTATATCTGAAGAATACGTGGATAGAATATGTAGTATATCTGAAGAATACGTGGATATAATATGTAGTCTACCTGAAGAATACGTGGATAGAATATGTAGTATATCTGAAGAATACGTGGATAGAATATGTAGTATAACTGAAGAATACGTGGATAGAATATGTAGTATAACTGAAGAATACGTGGGATCATAGAATAGTATATGTACAGCAATAGTTTAATAAAATGGCCTTGATTAGAAAACACATGAAGTGGGTAAAACAGTCTAAAACAGGGTAAAATATGTCTATGTACATACAGCAGCTGCCTCTAAGGTGCAGGGTTGAGTAACTGGGTGGAGGCCTGCTAGTGAAAGTGACTAAGTTCAGGGCAGGGCACTGGGTGGAGGCCAGCTAGTGAAAGTGACTAAGTTCAGGGCAGGATACTGGGTGGAGGCCTGCTAGTGAAAGTGACTAAGTTCAGGGCAGGGCACTGGGTGGAGGCCTGCTAGTGAAAGTGACTAAGTTCAGGGCAGGATACTGGGTGGAGGCCTGCTAGTGAAAGTGACTAAGTTCAGGGCAGGGCACTGGGTGGAGGCCAGCTAGTGAAAGTGACTAAGTTCAGGGCAGGATACTGGGTGGAGGCCAGCTAGTGAAAGTGACTAAGTTCAGGGCAGGGCACTAGGTGGAGGCCAGCTAGTGAAAGTGACTAAGTTCAGGGCAGGATACTGTGTGGAGGCCTGCTAGTGAAAGTGACTAAGTTCAGGGCAGGATACTGGGTGGAGGCCAGCTAGTGAAAGTGACTAAGTTCAGGGCAGGATACTGGGTGGAGGCCTGCTAGTGAAAGTGACTAAGTTCAGGGCAGGATACTGGGTGGAGGCCTGCTAGTGAAAGTGACTAAGTTCAGGGCAGGATACTGGGTGGAGGCCAGCTAGTGATGGCTATTTAACAGTCTGATTGCCTTGAGATAGAAGCTGTTTTTCAGTCTCTCGGTACAATCTTTGATGCACCTGTACTGACCTCGCCTTCTGGATGATAGCGGGGTGAACAGGCCGTGGCTCGGGTGGCTGAGGTCCTTGATGATCTTCTTGGCCTTCCTGTGACACCGGGTGCTGTAGATGTCCTGGAGGGCAGGCAGTGTGGCCCTGGGGAAGTCTTATTGAAACATTCCGTGAACGTTTTTTCATGACTGGCCTGTGAGGATCAGGTTACAGTGGATCACGGTTCTACAGAGACATCTCTCCCTCCCGCAGAGGGGGGAGGTACAGAGGGATTGATGGGGGGGTTATGACACCTCACGCCCATTGTAAATCTTAAGGCTGCAGACAAATCCTTTTTCCTTTAGGGTTTGGGACTGGAATGCCTGTGTGGGCCTTATGGAGAATCTACCTCAGAACTGTAACATGCAGTAAATAGACTTTGGGACATTATGTTCCATCAGCCAAAATGTTGGTAACAATGATAGATGGAGTATGAAAATGAATGTTGATTTTGTTATGTTATTACCTTGCCTTGTAACTAGCCACGCCCCAGGGAACCCAGAGAGGGTGTCATAAAGACGGGAATGCCCCTGGGGTATAAAACATGCAAGTTAACAATTTACATCGTAGACGAGGTTTATGACTAGTCGTGACCCCGAAATGCAACACGAGGAAGAGGACAAAGGGAACCTCTTAACAATCAATGCTATGATTGAGTACTGTATCTAAGAAGGTGAATTCAAGAAGGACCAAGCGGTTATTCTCTTCAAGTCATCGGTAGCCTACACAGCCCTCCTACACAAGCTGGGAGCGTCAACACGGCTGATTAGCCTCCTAAGAAGACCACTCTCACAGAACGGGTGCACGGAAACAGACAACCAAGAGAAAGGACATTTTGACATTGTGTGGACAATCAGACTTACACCTGATAATGAAGGAGACGCGGTTATCGAAAGAACAGGGTGTCGGCCAAACCTATCCCACTAAGCGGAACTCGGCCCACGAAGAGATACCCAACGGAGACCTTCAACAAGTAAATACATGCATTATAGTTCTGACCCATAAGAGCGGCAGTTCGTGGCAAGGTCTCTCTCTCTCTCTCTCTCAGACCAGGGTCTGTGCAGATTTACGAATTATGCGATGCTCAGAATGACCGATGAGAAAATTAATTGATTAGTGACTGCTTCGAAATCGATATTCTGGTATTCTTTGAGTTAGTTTGGGAAACGGTAACTCATTAAAGAAACTTTTCCCGTGGTGCCCCAGGTTACTGAGTTAATGGTTACCAGATTAATTTAATCACGTAATTATAAACGTAGTTAATTATTTGATAAATAGCATTAACGACAACAATGTATAGTTTTGTATATATATGTATATATGTATATGTATATATGTATATGTATATGTTTTTTGGAAAGCTTTCTTAATGTTCTGACAACATGCCTTTAAATATAACCATGAGCAAACCTGCAGAGAGGATTATGCTGAAGTACTGAAATTTCCAAAGAATGTCGTTTGTTAACGTTCTCATAATGTTGCGAGACCATTACTTTAAATAGAACTACGAGGAAACCTGTAGGAAACGTTATGTTGAATTATTGAAATTCCCACAGAAGAACATTGTTTCTTAACATTTTCAGAACTATTTTAGAACATTCCCAATGTCAAACCAGTCGGAGGACATTCCTAGAACATTACCAAAAATGTAATTAAATGCAACCATGTTTGAACTTTTAGGAAAAGTTACAGTATGTTAAAAGTAATCAATAATGTTATTTTATGTTCCTTAAATGTGTTGATAATGTTCCAAAGCCAATAATCTATCCTGCACCATTCCCAGGGCGTTGTGGGAAGGCTGTATGCTGAATAACCATATAAGAATCACGCTCTCACCAAGCACTAAGAAAAATGTGTTTCTCACAATGTTATGTCGATAACAGCTCATTTTTATTTCCCCCCTACCCAATCAAACCACTACCAGACAGTCAAAGCAAACTTCTTGCTTGAGAAATTGTTCTTTACTTAAAAGCTATTTTTGTTTTTTTGACCAATTTAACTGAAAACAATCACAGTAAGGTAATTACAGTGAAAGTATTCACACACATTTGCTATGACACTCCAAATTGATCTCAGGTCCATCCAATTACCTTTGATCATCCTAGAGATGTCATTACAACTTCATTGGAGTCCATTTGTGGCCAATTCAACTGTTTGGACATGTTTTAGAAAGAAACACCTGTCTATATAAGGTCCCACAGTTGACAGTCCATGTCAGAGCAGAAACGATACCATGAAGTCCAAGGAACTGTCTGTAGATCTCTGAGATATAATTGTGATGAGGCATATATTTGGGGAAGAGTAAAACAAAATATTTCTAGAGTGTTGAAAGTTTCCAAAAGCCCAGTGGTCTCCATCATCAGAAAATTTAAAAGATATAGCACTACCCAGACTGCCTAGAGCTGTCCCTCCCAACAAACTGAGCAACCGGGCAAGAAGGACCTTGGTCAGGGAGATGACCAAAAACCCAATGACCACTCTTGGCTGAAATGGAAGAACCTGCCAAAAGGACAACAGTCTCTACAGCACTTCACCAATCTGGGCTTTATGGGAGAGTGGCTAGACGGAAGACAATCCTGAGAAAAAGGCACATGGCAGCACGTGAAAGACTCTGAAATCATAAGGCAAAAGATTCTGTTAGCTGTTGAGACAAAAATTGAAATATTTGGCCTGAATGCAAAGTGCAACGGTCTGTTAAAAACCAGGCACAGATCATCACTTGTATAACACCATCCCTACCGTGAAGCATGGTGCTGGCAGCATCATGCGATGGGGATTACTTTCAGCAGCAGGGACTGGAAGACTGGTAAAGATAGAGGGAACAATGCATGGAGCCAAATACAGGCAAATCCTTGATGAGAAACTGCTTCAGAGTACAAACAACATTAGACTGGGGCTAAGATTTGCGTTCCTATTGGAAAATGACCCCAAGCATACAGTCAAAGCAATGCTGGAATGGCTTCAGAACTAGAATGTGAAAATCCTTGAGTGGCCCAGCCAAAGCTGTTCACCGCCGCTCCCCAACTACAGTAATTTAACGGAGCTTGAGAAAATATGCAGGGAAGAATGAGAGAAAATCTATCTGCAAATGCAGATGTGCAAAGCTGATACAGATTTACCCAAAACAACTCAAAGCTGATACAGACATACCCAAGACAACTCAAAGCTGATACAGACATACCCAAGACAACTCAAAGCTGATACAGACATACCCAAGACAACTCAAAGCTGATACAGACATACAAAGACGACTCAAAACTGATACAGACATACCCAAGACAACTCAAAGCTGATACAGACATACCCAAGACAACTCAAAGCTGATACAGACATACCCAAGACAACTCAAAGCTGATACAGACATACCCAAGACAACTCAAAGCTGATACAGACATACCCAAGACAACTCAAAGCTGATACAGACATACCCAAGACAACTCAAAGCTGATACAGACATACCCAAGACAACTCAAAGCTGATACAGACATACCCAAGACAACTCAAAGCTGATACAGACATACCCAAGACGACTCAAAGCTGATACAGACATACCCAAGACAACTCAAAGCTGATACAGACATACCCAAGACAACTCAAAGCTGATACAGATACAGCCAAGCTGTAAATCACCGCCAAATAACACTTATGAGATATTTCTGGATTTAATTTTCAATGAATTTGCTAAATCTTTAAAAACCCATTTTAACTTTGTCATTATGGGGCATTGTCTGTAGATGGGTGAGAGAGAGAAATTGTGTTGTGTGGTGCCTGTCAGCTGAATGGTGTTGTCATATGAATGTGTGTGTTATCACACCACTCACACTGCACAGATGAAGAGAGAGAGAGAGAGGAGAAAGAAAGACACACAGACACAGACACACAGACATAGACACAGACACAGACTAGCTCCTGTCGACTGTGAGGGGTGATGATGAGGTCATGGGGTAAGGGTGAGGTCACTGAGGCAGCCGTGCTCCTGTATGTCCCGCTCAGCAGTGTGTGTGTGTGTGTGTGTGTGTGTGTGTGTGTGTGTGTGTTCTCTCTTACCCTGACCTCAGCTGCTCAGCTCAATCAGCTGGGATACAATCCAGTGTAATAGAGACAGCAACACACAGACACACCCATGCTATGATGTAAGTGAGACCAGCCCTGAATGGAGGAACAACCCGATAAGTAAGAGAAGAGCTGTGTGTGTTGTCTGTGTGTGTGTTGTCTATGTGTGTGTTGTCTGTGTGTGTGTTGTCTATGTGTGTGTTGTCTGTGTGTGTGTTGTCTATGTGTGTGTTGTCTATGTGTGTGTTGTCTATGTGTGTGTTGTCTATGTGTGTGTTGTCTATGTGTGTGTTGTCTATGTGTGTGTTGTCTGTGTGTGTGTTGTCTATGTGTGTGTTGTCTATGTGTGTGTTGTCTATGTGTGTGTTGTCTGTGTGTGTGTTGTCTATGTGTGTGTTGTCTATGTGTGTGTTGTCTATGTGTGTGTTGTCTATGTGTGTGTTGTCTATGTGTGTGTTGTCTATGTGTGTGTTGTCTATGTGTGTGTTGTCTATGTGTGTGTTGTCTATGTGTGTGTTGTCTATGTGTGTGTTTGTCTATGTGTGTGTTGTCTGTGTGTGTGTTGTCTATGTGTGTGTTGTCTATGTGTGTGTTGTCTATGTGTGTGTTGTCTATGTGTGTGCTGTCTATGTGTGTGTTGTCTATGTGTGTGTTGTCTATGTGTGTGTTTGAAAGCAGAGGAAATGTGTGTTTCAGCAGGGTAGCCAGAGAAACCAGCGAGGCAATGATATACAATCAACCACAAATACATTCATCATCTGTTAAAAATGTATTATTCATCATCTGGGATGTCAATTATGTATTAACATGAAATATTAACACTATTTGTGTATTTGAACTAGACTAGTACATGTAGCCTACTTCTGCCAGCCCAAGGATGAATAATATTTCAAACAAAAAATTAAGATATTCAATTACTTCCACATATTCTATGACCACATCAAATGAAAAGCCTTCAAAGTTAAAGGCGTGGATGTGTTGAGCTACAGATCAGCTGAGCTGCTTGGCAGTGACACAAGCAACTCTTCAACAAGATATCACTCTCACGCACTCTCCTTCTCTCTCTACATATCACTCTTTCTCACTCCTTTGCTCTCTACATATCACTCTCTACTCTCTCTACATATCACTCCTTCGCTCTCTACATATCACTCTCTACTCTCTCTACATATCACTCCTTCGCTCTCTACATATCACTCTTTCTCACTCCTTCGCTCTCTACATATCACTCTCTACTCTCTCTACATATCACTCCTTCGCTCTCTACATATCACTCTCTTCTCTCTCTACATATCACTCTTTCTCACTCCTTCGCTCTCTACATATCACTCTGTACTCTCTCTACATATCACTCCTTCGCTCTCTACATATCACTCTCTACTCTCTCTACATATCGCTCCTTCGCTCTCTACATATCACTCTCTACTCTCTCTACATATCACTCTCTACTCTCTCTACATATCACTCCTCCGCTCTCTACATATCACTCTCTACTCTCTCTACATATCACTCCTTCGCTCTCTACATATCACTCTCTACTCTCTCTACATATCGCTCCTTCGCTCTTTACATATCACTCTCTACTCTCTCTACATATCACTCCTTCGCTCTCTACATATCACTCTCTACTCTCTCTACATATCACTCCTTCGCTCTCTATATATCACTCTCTACTCTCTCTACATATCGCTCCTACTCTCTCTACATATCTCTACTCTCTCTACATATCACTCTCTTCTCTCTCTACATATCACTCGTTCTCACTCCTTCACTCTACATATCACTCTCTTCTCTCTCTATATCAATCTCTTCTCTCTCTACATATCACTCTCACTCTCTCTACATATCAATCGTTCTCACTCCTTCACTCTCTACATATCACTCTCTTCTCTCTCTATATCAATCTCTTCTCTCTCTACATATCACTCTCGCTCTCTCCTCTCTCTACATATTCCTCTCTCTCATCTCTATACATATTTCTCTCTCTAATCTCTATACATATCTCTCTCTCATCCCTCTACATATTCCTCTCTCTCATCTCTATACATATCCCTCTCTCTCATCTCTATACATATATCTCGCTCATCTCAATACATATATCTCTCTCTCTCTACATGCTCTCTCTCTCCTCTCTCGGGATATATCTCTCTCACCTCTCTCTACATATCTCTCTCCTCTCTCTACATATCTCTCTTCTCATCACTCTCTAATCTCTATACATATCTCTCCTTTCTTTACATATCTCTCTCTCTCCCATCTCTATACATATTTCTCTCTCTCATCTCTATACATATTTCTCTCTCTCAACTCTATACATATCTCTCTCTCCTCTCTATACATATCTCTCTCTCTCCTCTCTATACATATCTCTCTCTCTCTCATCTCTATACATATCTCCCTCTCTCATCTCTATCTCTACATATCTCTCACTCCTCTCTATACATATCACTCTCTCACTCCTCTCAATTCACTTCAATTCAATTCAAGGGCTTTATTGGCATGGGAAACATGTGTTAACATTGCCAAAGCAAGTGAGGTAGACAACATACAAAGTGAATATATAAAGTGAAAAACAACAAAAATTAACAGTAAACATTACACATACAGAGGTTTCAAAACAGTAAAGACATTACAAATGTCATATTATATATATATACAGTGTTTTAACAATGTACAAATGGTTAAAGGACACAAGATAAAATAAATAAGCATAAATATGGGTTGTATTTACAATGGTGTGTGTTCTTCACTGGTTGCCCTTTTCTCGTGGCAACAGGTCACAAATCTTGCTGCTGTGATGGCACACTGTGGAATTTCACCCAGTAGATATGGGAGTTTTTCAAAATTGGATTTGTTTTCGAATTCTTTGTGGATCTGTGTAATCTGAGGGAAATATGTCTCTCTAATATGGTCATACATTGGGCAGGAGGTTAGGAAGTGCAGCTCAGTTTCCACCTCATTTTGTGGGCAGTGAGCACATAGCCTGTCTTCACTTGAGAGCCATGTCTGCCTACGGCGGCCTTTCTCAATAGCAAGGCTATGCTCACTGAGTCTGTACATAGTCAAAGCTTTCCTTAATTTTGGGTCAGTCACAGTGGTCAGGTATTCTGCCGCTGTGTACTCTCTGTGTAGGGCCAAATAGCATTCTAGTTTGCTCTGTTTTTTTGTTAATTCTTTCCAATGTGTTAAGTAATTATATTTTTGTTTTCTCATGATTTGGTTGGGTCTAATTGTGCTGTTGTCCTGGGGCTCTGTAGGGTGTGTTTGCGTTTGTGAACAGAGCCCCAGGACCAGCTTGCTTAGGGGACTCTTCTCCAGGTTCATCTCTGTGTAGGTGATGGCTTTGTTATGGAAGGTTTGTGAATTGCTTCCTTTTAGGTGGTTGTAGAATTTAACGGCTCTTTTCTGGATTTTGATAATTATTATCTCTCTCTCTCATCTCAACACATATCTCTCTCTCTCTCTACATATCACTCACTCCTCTCTCTACATATCACTCTCTCACTCCTCTCTCTACATATCGCTCTCTCACTACTCTCTTTACATATCACTCTCTCATTCCTTTCTCTACCTATCATTCACTCCTCTCTCTACATATCACTCACTCCTCTCTCTACATATCATTCTCTCACTCTCTCTACATATCACTCTCTCTCATCTCTATACATATCTCCCTCTCTCATCTCTATCTCTACATATCTCTCACTCCTCTCTATACATATCACTCTCTCACTCCTCTCAATTCACTTCAATTCAATTCAAGGGCTTTATTGGCATGGGAAACATGTGTTAACATTGCCAAAGCAAGTGAGGTAGACAACATACAAAGTGAATATATAAAGTGAAAAACAACAAAAATTAACAGTAAACATTACACATACAGAGGTTTCAAAACAGTAAAGACATTACAAATGTCATATTATATATATATACAGTGTTTTAACAATGTACAAATGGTTAAAGGACACAAGATAAAATAAATAAGCATAAATATGGGTTGTATTTACAATGGTGTGTGTTCTTCACTGGTTGCCCTTTTCTCGTGGCAACAGGTCACAAATCTTGCTGCTGTGATGGCACACTGTGGAATTTCACCCAGTAGATATGGGAGTTTTTCAAAATTGGATTTGTTTTCGAATTCTTTGTGGATCTGTGTAATCTGAGGGAAATATGTCTCTCTAATATGGTCATACATTGGGCAGGAGGTTAGGAAGTGCAGCTCAGTTTCCACCTCATTTTGTGGGCAGTGAGCACATAGCCTGTCTTCTCTTGAGAGCCATGTCTGCCTACGGCGGCCTTTCTCAATAGCAAGGCTATGCTCACTGAGTCTGTACATAGTCAAAGCTTTCCTTAATTTTGGGTCAGTCACAGTGGTCAGGTATTCTGCCGCTGTGTACTCTCTGTGTAGGGCCAAATAGCATTCTAGTTTGCTCTGTTTTTTTGTTAATTCTTTCCAATGTGTTAAGTAATTATATTTTTGTTTTCTCATGATTTGGTTGGGTCTAATTGTGCTGTTGTCCTGGGGCTCTGTAGGGTGTGTTTGCGTTTGTGAACAGAGCCCCAGGACCAGCTTGCTTAGGGGACTCTTCTCCAGGTTCATCTCTGTGTAGGTGATGGCTTTGTTATGGAAGGTTTGTGAATCGCTTCCTTTTAGGTGGTTGTAGAATTTAACGGCTCTTTTCTGGATTTTGATAATTATTATCTCTCTCTCTCATCTCAACACATATCTCTCTCTCTCTCTACATATCACTCACTCCTCTCTCTACATATCACTCTCTCACTCCTCTCTCTACATATCGCTCTCTCACTACTCTCTTTACATATCACTCTCTCATTCCTTTCTCTACCTATCATTCACTCCTCTCTCTACATATCACTCACTCCTCTCTCTACATATCATTCTCTCACTCTCTCTACATATCACTCTCTCTCATCTCTATACATATTTATCTCTCTCATCTCAATACATATATATCTCTCTCTCAGCATATCTCTCTCCTCTCTCTGCATATCTGTCTCTCTCATCTCAATACATATCTCTCTCTCTCTACATATCACTCACTCCTCTCTCTACATATCACTCTCACACTCCTCTCTCTTCATATCACTCACTCCTCTCCCTACATATCAGTCTCTCACTCCCCTCTCTACATATCTCTCACTCCTCTCTATACGTATCACTCTCTCACTCCTCTCTATACATATCTCTCTCTCACTCCTCTCTCTACATATCAGTCTCTCACTCCTCTCTCTACATATCATTATCTCACTCCTCTCTCTCATCTCTATACATATCTCTCTCTCATCTCTATACATATTTATTTCTCTCATCTCAATACATATATATCTCTCTCTCGGCATATCTCTCTCCTCTCTCTGCATATCTGTCTCTCTCCTCTCTCTACATATCTCTCACTCCTCTCTATACATATCACTCTCTCACTCCTCTCTCTACATATCACTCACTCCTCTCTCTACATATCACTCACTCCTCGCTCTACATATCATTCACTCCTCCCTCTACATATAACTCACTCCCCTCTATACATATCTCTCACTCCTCTCTCTACATATCACTCTCTCAATCCTCTCTCTACATTTCACTCTCTTACTGCTCTCTCTACATATCACTCACTCCTCTCTCTACATATCACTCTCTCACTCCTCTCTCTACATATCACTCACTCCTCTCTCTGTATCACACTCTCTCTCATCTCTATACATCTCTCTCTCCTCTCTATACATATTTCTCTCTCTCATCTCAATACATATATATCTCTCTCTCAGCATCTCTCTCCTCTCTCTTCATATCTGTCTCTCTCATCTCAACACATATCTCTCTCTCTCTACATATCACTCACTCCTCTCTCTACATATCACTCTCCTCTCTACATATCTCTCACTCCTCTCTATACATATCACTCTCCCACTCCTCTCTCTACACATCACTCACTCCTCTCTCTACATATATCTCACTCCTCTCTCTACATATCACTCTCTCACTCCTCTCTCTAAATATCACTCTCTCACTCCTCTCTCTAAATATCACTCACTCCTCTCTCTAAATATCACTCACTCCTCTCTCTACATATCTCTCACTCCTCTCTCTACATATCACTCTCACACTCCTCTCTCTTCATATCACTCACTCCTCTCCCTACATATCAGTCTCTCACTCCCCTCTCTACATATCTCTCACTCCTCTCTATACGTATCACTCTCTCACTCCTCTCTATACATATCTCTCTCTCACTCCTCTCTCTACATATCAGTCTCTCACTCCTCTCTCTACATATCATTATCTCACTCCTCTCTCTCATCTCTATACATATCTCTCTCTCATCTCTATACATATTTATTTCTCTCATCTCAATACATATATATCTCTCTCTCGGCATATCTCTCTCCTCTCTCTGCATATCTGTCTCTCTCCTCTCTCTACATATCTCTCACTCCTCTCTATACATATCACTCTCTCACTCCTCTCTCTACATATCACTCACTCCTCTCTCTACATATCACTCACTCCTCGCTCTACATATCATTCACTCCTCCCTCTACATATAACTCACTCCCCTCTATACATATCTCTCACTCCTCTCTCTACATATCACTCTCTCAATCCTCTCTCTACATTTCACTCTCTTACTGCTCTCTCTACATATCACTCACTCCTCTCTCTACATATCACTCTCTCACTCCTCTCTCTACATATCACTCACTCCTCTCTCTGTATCACACTCTCTCTCATCTCTATACATCTCTCTCTCCTCTCTATACATATTTCTCTCTCTCATCTCAATACATATATATCTCTCTCTCAGCATCTCTCTCCTCTCTCTTCATATCTGTCTCTCTCATCTCAACACATATCTCTCTCTCTCTACATATCACTCACTCCTCTCTCTACATATCACTCTCCTCTCTACATATCTCTCACTCCTCTCTATACATATCACTCTCCCACTCCTCTCTCTACACATCACTCACTCCTCTCTCTACATATATCTCCCTCCTCTCTCTACATATCACTCTCTCACTCCTCTCTCTAAATATCACTCTCTCACTCCTCTCTCTAAATATCACTCACTCCTCTCTCTAAATATCACTCACTCCTCTCTCTACATATCTCTCACTACTCGCTCTACATATATCTCTCTCACTCCTCTCTCTAAATATCACTCTCTCACTCCTCTCTCTAAATATCACTCACTCCTCTCTCTACATATCTCTCACTCCTCTCTATACATATCACTCTCTCACTCCTCTCTATACATATCTCTCTCTCACTCCTCTCTCTACATATCACTCTCACTCCTCTCTCTACATATCACTCACTCCTCTCTCTACATATCAGTCTCTCACTCCACTCTCTACATATCATTATCTCACTCCTCTCTCTACATATCACTCTCTCTCTCATCTCTATACATATTTCTCTCTCTCATCTCTATACATATTTCTCTCTCTCATCTCTATACATATTTATCTCTCTCATCTCAATACATATATATCTCTCTCTCAGCATATCTCTCTCCTCTCTCTGCATATCTGTCTCTCTCATCTCAATACATATCTCTCTCTCTCTACATATCACTCACTCCTCTCTCTACATCTCTCTCTACATATCACTCTCTCTCTCTCATCTCTATACATACAGTGCCTTGCGAAAGTATTCGGGCCCCTTGAACTTTGCGACCTTTTGCCACATTTCAGGCTTCAAACATAAAGATATAAAACTATTTTTTTGGGAAGAATCAACAACAAGTGGGGCACAATCATGAAGTGGAACGACATTTTTTGGATATTTCAAACTTTTTTAACAAATCAAAAACTGAAAAATTGGGCGTGCAAAATTATTCAGCCCCTTTACTTTCAGTGCAGCAAACTCTCTCCAGAAGTTCAGTGAGGATCTCTGAATGATCCAATGTTGACCTAAATGACTAATGATGATAAATACAATCCACCTGTGTGTAATCAAGTCTCCGTATAAATGCACCTGCACTGTGATAGTCTCAGAGGTCCGTTAAAAGCGCAGAGAGCATCATGAAGAACAAGGAACACACCAGGCAGGTCCGAGATACTGTTGTGAAGATGTTTAAAGCCGGATTTGGATACAAAAATATTTCCCAAGCTTTAAACATCCCAAGGAGCACTGTGCAAGCGATAATATTGAAATGGAAGGAGTATCAGACCACTGCAAATCTACCAAGACTTGGCCGTCCCTCTAAACTTTCAGCTCATACAAGGAGAAGACTGATCAGAGATGCAGCCAAGAGGTCCATGATCACTCTGGATGAACTGCAGAGATCTACAGCTGAGGTGGGAGACTCTGTCCATAGGACAACAATCAGTTGTATATTGCACAAATCTGGCCTTTATGGAAGAGTGGCAAGAAGAAAGCCATTTCTTAAAGATATCCATAAAAAGTGTTGTTTAAAGTTTGCCACAAGCCACCTGGGAGACACACCAAACATGTGGAAGAAGGTGCTCTGGTCAGATGAAACCAAAATTGAACTTTTTGGCAACAATGCAAAACGTTATGTTAGGCGTCAAAGCAACACAGCTCATCACCCTGAACACACCATCCCCACTGTCATACATGGTGGTGGCAGCATCATGGTTTGGGCCTGCTTTTCTTCAGCAGGGGTAGGGAAGATGGTTAAAATTGATGGGAAGATGGATGGAGCCAAATACAGGACCATTCTGGAAGAAAACCTGATGGAGACTGCAAAAGACCTGAGACTGGGATGGAGATTTGTCTTCCAACAAGACAATGGTCCAAAACATAAAGCAAAATCTACAATGGAATGGTTCAAAAATAAACATATCCAGGTGTTAGAATGGCCAAGTCAAAGTCCAGACCTGAATCCAATCGAGAATCTGTGGAAAGAACTGAAAACTGCTGTTCACAAATGCTCTCCATCCAACCTCACTGAGCTCGAGCTGTTTTGCAAGGAGGAATGGGAAAAAATTTCACTCTCGATGTGCAAAACTGATAGAGACATACCCCAAGCAACTTACAGCTGTAATCGCAGCAAAAGGTGGCGCTACAAAGTATTAACTTAAGGGGGCTGAATAATTTTGCACACCCAATTTTTCAGTTTTTGATTTGTTAAAAAAGTTAGAAATATCCAATAAATGTCGTTCCACTTCATGATTGTGTCCCACTTGTTGTTGATTCTTCACAAAAAAATACAGTTTTATATCTTTATGTTTGAAGCCTGAAATGTGGCAAAAGGTTGCAAAGTTCAAGGGGGCCGAATACTTTCGCAAGGCACTGTATCTCCCTCTCATCTCTATACATATTTCTCTCTCTCATCTCTATACATATTTATCTCTCTCATCTCAATACATATCTCGCTCTCGCTACATCTCTCACTCCTCTCTATACATATCACTCTCTTACTCCTCTCTATACATATCACTCTCTCACTCCTCTCCCTGCATATCACTCACTCCTCTCTACATATCACTCACTCCTCTCTACATATCACTCTCACTCCTCTCTCTACATATCACTCACTCCTCTCTCTACATCACTCTCACACTCCTCTCTCTACATATCACTCTCTCACTCCTCTCTCCACATATCAGTCTCTCCTCTCTCTACATATCAGTCTCCTCTCTCTACATACTCTCTCTCTCTCTCTCCATATTACTGAACAACTCACTAAACACATACACACTGAGCAGGCCTGTAGCATCTTGTCAGTGGACTGTAGCCCATGTCAGAGCTGGGAAAGACAAGCTGTGCCTTGGGTTTTCTACAAGCTGTTTATGTTGTCTGTAGTTTGGTTAGAGAGAGAGAACACATAACTGTGTAAACAATCATTCAAAACACTTTCAGCTCTGAATTCCCTAAGTAGAAGTTGTGTTTGGGAGTCACACTTGTGTGTGAGTGTGTGTGCCTGCATATGTGTGTGTGTGTGTGTCTGTGTGTGTGTGTACTTGCTGGAACAAGAACATTTGATTGCATCTGCTCTGATAGAGATACACACACAGAGAGACTGAGACACACATACTTATCTGGCTGTTAAAACCAGTCCACAATGAATAAATCATCATTTCCCCCAAAATATCTAGATTTGGTGTTGAGAGATGGATTAACACACAGTGTACCTGGAAGAGTGTGTGTTGAGTCATATACAGTGAGAATATTCTCTCTCTGTGTGTGTGTGTTCCCTATAGTAGGGTTTCCCAAACTCTGTCCTAATTTGCTTTGAAGAGATTAAGCCTTTACTGTCTGACATCCTCAGCTGGAATTATCCCCCTTTAAGTGCTAGGCCTTACATCTCTCTCAAACGCACATACACACACTGATTGATTACACAACTCGTTCAGATCCTGGCTCAGCACATTGCAGTTCTGGTCGTGGGATTTTCTCATAAGAAAGTGAGAGATGTGTGTGTATGTGTTTGCATGTGTGCATGAATGTGTGTACATGAGTGACTATGTAAATATAATAGATTTTCTATAGGGAGTCGAGAAAAATAATAGCTTTTCATTTATCTATTTTACAAAGGAAGCATGTCTTTCTGCTGACACAGTACCCAATCCCCTACACCACAGAACTAATGGGATGACATAGCTAATACAGGGCAAGAGAGAAACAGAGCTAAAAAGAGAGAGTGAGAGAGCGAGCGAGAGAGAAAGAAAGAAAGAAAGAAAGAAAGAGAAAGATGGAGAGTAAGAGGGAGATAAGGGGAAGCAGAGAGAGAAAGAGACAAGGGGAGAGAGGGGGAGACAGAGAGAAACTTCAGGAGAAAAAAGAGAGATGGAAAAGGAGAGTGGGAGGTGAGGGAGGGAGAGTGAGTGAGAGAAGGAGAGCAGAATGTAAGCCTGCATGTAACAGGGCCAGTGGGTCAGATAACATATCTCTGAGGGAGAGAGAAAGAAACTTGATCTATCTTTCACATGAGTAGAGAGAGGGGAGAGAGAGAGAACACAGCAGAGAGAGGGGAGAGAGAGAGAACACAGCAGAGAGAGGGGAGAGAGAGCGAACACAGCAGAGAGATGGGAGAGAGAGAGAACACAGCAGAGAGAGGGGAGAAAGAGAGAACACAGCAGAGAGAGGGGAGAGAGAGAGAACACAGCAGAGAGAGGGGAGAGAGAGAGAACACAGCAGAGAGAGGGGAGAGAGAGAGAACACAGCAGAGAGAGGGGAGAGAGAGAGAGAACACAGCAGAGAGAAGGGAGACAGAGAGAACACAGCAGAGAGAGGGGAGAGAGAGAAAACACAGCAGAGAGAGGGGAGAGAGAGAGAACACAGCAGAGAGAAGGGAGACAGAGAGAACACAGCAGAGAGAGGGGAGAGAGAACACACACAGCAAAGAGAGGGGAGGGAGACAGAACACAGCAGAGAGAGGGGAGAGAGAGAACACAGCAGAGAGAGGGGAGAGAGAGAGAACACACAGCAGATAGAGGGGAGAGAGAGAACACACAGCAGAGAGAGGGGAGAAAGAGAACACACAGCAGAGAGAGTGGAGAGAGAGAACACACAGCAGAGAGAGTGGAGAGAGAGAACACACAGCAGAGAGTGGAGAGAGAGAACACACAGCAGAGAGTGGAGAGAGAGAACACACAGCAGAGAGAGAACACGCAGCAGAGAGAGTGGAAAGAGAGAACACACAGCAGAGAGAGTGGAGAGAGAGAACACACAGCAGAGAGAGTGGAGAGAGAGTACACACAGCAGAGAGAGTGGAGAGAGAGAACACACAGCAGAGAGAGAACACACAGCAGAGAGAGTGGAGAGAGAGAACACACAGCAGAGAGAGTGGAGAGAGAGAACACACAGCAGAGAGAGAACACAAAGCAGAGAGAGAACACACAGCAGAGAGAGAACACAAAGCAGAGAGAGGGGAGAGAGAGAACACAGCAGAGAGAGGGGAGAGAGAGAACACACAGCAGAGAGAGTGGAGTGAGAGAGAACACACAGCAGAGAGAGTAGAGTGAAAGAGAACACACAGCAGAGAGAGTGGAGAGAGAGAACACACAGCAGAGAGAGTGGAGAGAGATAACACAGCAGAGAGAGGGGAGAGAGCGAGAACACACAGCAGAGAGAGTGGAGAGAGAGAGAACACACAGCAGAGAGAGTGGAGTGAGAGAGAACACACAGCAGAGAGAGTGGAGAGAGAACACACAGCAGAGAGAGTGGAGAGAGAGAGAACACAGCAGAGAGAGGGGAGAGAGAGAGAGAACACAGCAGAGAGAGTGGAGAGAGAGAGAACACACAGCAGAGAGAGGGGAGAGAGAGAACACACAGCAGAGAGAGGGGAGAGAGATAGAACACAGCAGAGAGAGGGGAGAGAGAGAGAACACATGAGCAGCCGGTGTAGTATGATTCAATCTTAGCCCTGTATTGACGCTTTGCCTGTTTGATGGTTCGTCGCATGGCATAGAGGGATTTCTTGTAAGCTTCCGGGTCAGAGTCCCACACCTTGAATGCGACAGCTCTACCCTTTAGTTCAGTGCGAATGTTGCCTGTAATCCATGGCTTCTGGTTGGGGTATGTACGTACAGTCACTGTGGGGACGACGTCCTCAATGCACTTATTGATAAAGCCAGTGACTGATGTGGTGTATTTCTCAATGTCATCGGAAGAATCCTGGAACATGTTCCAGTAAGTGCTAGCAAAACAGTCCTGTAGTTTAGCATCTTCTTCATCTGACCATTTTTTTATAGACCAAGTCACTGGTGCTTCCTGCTTTATATGTTGCTTGTAAGCAGGAATCAGGAGGATAGAGTTGTGGTCGGATTTACCAAATGGAGGGCGAGGGAGAGCTTTGTACACGTCTCTGTGTGTGGAGTACAGGTGATCTAGAATGTTTTCCCCTCTGGTTGCACATTAAACATGTTGATAGAAATTTGGTAATACTGATTTAAGTTTCCCTGCATTAAAGTCTCCGGCCACTAGGAGCGCCGCCTCTGGATGAGTGGTTTCCTGTTTGCTTATTTCCTTATACAGCTGACTGAGTGCGGTCTTAGTGCCCGCATCTGTCTGTGGTGGTAAATAAACAGCCACGAAAAGTATAGCTGAGAACTCTCTAGGCAAGTAGTGTGGCCTGCAATTTATCACAATATACTCTACTTCAGGCGAGCAAAATCTAGAGACTTCCTTAGATTTCGTGCACCAGCTGTTGTTTACAAATATGCAGACCGCCCTCCCTCGTCTTACTGGAGTGTGCTGTTCTATCCTGCTGGTGCAGCGTGTATCCCGCTAGCTGAATATCCATGTCGTCATTCAGCCAAGATTCTGTGAAACATAGGATATTACAGTTTGTGATGTCCCGTTGGTAGGATATTCGTGATCTTACCTCGTCTAGTTTATTGTACAATGATTGCACGTTGGCGAGTAATATTGACGGTAATGGCAGCTTTCCTAGTTGTCTTCTGCGGGTCCGGACGAGGCATCCGGCTCTTCGTTCTCTGCGTCGCTTCCTTTTGAGAATAATTGGGATGTCTGCCCTGTGGGGTGTTTGGAGAATATCGTGTGAGTCCTGCTTGCTGCTGCTGTTGTTGTTGAAGAAATCTTTGTCTAATCCGAGGTGAGTGATCGCTGCCCTGATATCTAGAAGCTCTTCATCTAATCCGAGGTAATGATCTCTGTCCTGATATCTAGAAGCTTTTAGTCTAATCCGAGGTGAGTGATCTCTGTCCTGATATCTAGAAGCTCTTCATCTAATCCGAGGTAGTGATCTCTGTCCTGATATCTAGAAGCTCTTAGTCTAATCCGAGGTGAGTGATCTCTGTCCTGATATCTAGAAGCTCTTAGTCTAATCCGAGGTGAGTGATCTATGTCCTGATATCTAGAAGCTCTTCATCTAATCCGAGGTAGTGATCTCTGTCCTGATATCTAGAAGCTCTTAGTCTAATCCGAGGTGAGTGATCTCTGTCCTGATATCTAGAAGCTCTTAGTCTAATCCGAGGTGAGTGATCTCTGTCCTGATATCTAGAAGCTCTTTGTCTAATCTGAGGTGAGTGATCTCTGTCCTGATATCTAGAACCTCTTAGTCTAATCTGAGGTGAGTGATCGCTGATCTGATATCTAGAAGCTCTTAGTCTAATCCGAGGTGAGTGATCTCTGTCCTGATATCTAGAAGCTCTTAGTCTAATCCGAGGTGAGTGATCTCTGTCCTGATATCCAGAAGCTCTTTGTCTAATCCAAGGTGAGTGATCTCTGTCCTGATATCTAGAAGCTCTTTGTCTAATCTGAGGTGAGTGATCTCTGTCCTGATATCTAGAACCTCTTAGTCTACTCTGAGGTGAGTGATCGCTGATCTGATATCTAGAAGCTCTTAGTCTAATCCGAGGTGAGTGATCTCTGTCCTGATATCTAGAAGCTCTTAGTCTAATCCGAGGTGAGTGATCTCTGTCCTGATATCTAGAAGCTCTTAGTCTAATCTGAGGTGAGTGATCTCTGTCCTGATATCCAGACGCTCTTAGTCTAATCCGAGGTGAGTGATCTCTGTCCTGATATCCAGAAGCTCTTAGTCTAATCCGAGGTAGTGATCTCTGTCCTGATATCCAGAAGCTCTTTGTCTAATCCGAGGTAGTGATCTCTGTCCTGATATCTAGAAGCTCTTTGTCTAATCCGAGGTGAGTGATCTCTGCCCTGATATCTAGAAGCTCTTAGTCTAATCCGAGGTGAGTGATCTATGTCCTGATATCTAGAAGCTCTTCATCTAATCCGAGGTAGTGATCTCTGTCCTGATATCTAGAAGCTCTTAGTCTAATCCGAGGTGAGTGATCTCTGTCCTGATATCTAGAAGCTCTTAGTCTAATCCGAGGTGAGTGATCTCTGTCCTGATATCTAGAAGCTCTTTGTCTAATCTGAGGTGAGTGATCTCTGTCCTGATATCTAGAACCTCTTAGTCTAATCTGAGGTGAGTGATCGCTGATCTGATATCTAGAAGCTCTTAGTCTAATCCGAGGTGAGTGATCTCTGTCCTGATATCTAGAAGCTCTTAGTCTAATCCGAGGTGAGTGATCTCTGTCCTGATATCCAGAAGCTCTTTGTCTAATCCAAGGTGAGTGATCTCTGTCCTGATATCTAGAAGCTCTTTGTCTAATCTGAGGTGAGTGATCTCTGTCCTGATATCTAGAACCTCTTAGTCTACTCTGAGGTGAGTGATCGCTGATCTGATATCTAGAAGCTCTTAGTCTAATCCGAGGTGAGTGATCTCTGTCCTGATATCTAGAAGCTCTTAGTCTAATCCGAGGTGAGTGATCTCTGTCCTGATATCTAGAAGCTCTTAGTCTAATCTGAGGTGAGTGATCTCTGTCCTGATATCCAGACGCTCTTAGTCTAATCCGAGGTGAGTGATCTCTGTCCTGATATCCAGAAGCTCTTAGTCTAATCCGAGGTAGTGATCTCTGTCCTGATATCCAGAAGCTCTTTGTCTAATCCGAGGTAGTGATCTCTGTCCTGATATCTAGAAGCTCTTTGTCTAATCCGAGGTGAGTGATCTCTGCCCTGATATCTAGAAGCTCTTAGTCTAATCCGAGGTGAGTGATCTATGTCCTGATATCTAGAAGCTCTTCATCTAATCCGAGGTAGTGATCTCTGTCCTGATATCTAGAAGCTCTTAGTCTAATCCGAGGTGAGTGATCTCTGTCCTGATATCTAGAAGCTCTTAGTCTAATCCGAGGTGAGTGATCTCTGTCCTGATATCTAGAAGCTCTTTGTCTAATCTGAGGTGAGTGATCTCTGTCCTGATATCTAGAACCTCTTAGTCTAATCTGAGGTGAGTGATCGCTGATCTGATATCTAGAAGCTCTTAGTCTAATCCGAGGTGAGTGATCTCTGTCCTGATATCTAGAAGCTCTTAGTCTAATCCGAGGTGAGTGATCTCTGTCCTGATATCCAGAAGCTCTTTGTCTAATCCAAGGTGAGTGATCTCTGTCCTGATATCTAGAACCTCTTAGTCTACTCTGAGGTGAGTGATCGCTGATCTGATATCTAGAAGCTCTTAGTCTAATCCGAGGTGAGTGATCTCTGTCCTGATATCTAGAAGCTCTTAGTCTAATCCGAGGTGAGTGATCTCTGTCCTGATATCTAGAAGCTCTTAGTCTAATCTGAGGTGAGTGATATCTGTCCTGATATCCAGAAGCTCTTAGTCTAATCCGAGGTGAGTGATCTCTGTCCTGATATCCAGAAGCTCTTAGTCTAATCCGAGGTAGTGATCTCTGTCCTGATATCCAGAAGCTCTTTGTCTAATCCGAGGTAGTGATCTCTGTCCTGATATCTAGAAGCTCTTTGTCTAATCCGAGGTGAGTGATCTCTGCCCTGATATCTAGAAGCTCTTAGTCTAATCCGAGGTAGTGATCTCTGTCCTGATATCCAGAAGCTCTTAGTCTAATCCGAGGTGAGTGATCTCTGTCCTGATATCTAGAAGCTCTTAGTCTAATCCGAGGTGAGTGATCTCTGTCCTGATATCTAGAAGCTCTTAGTCTAATCTGAGGTGAGTGATCTCTGTCCTGATATCTAGAAGCTCTTAGTCTAATCCGAGGTGAGTGATCGCTGTCCTGATATCTAGAAGCTCTTTGTCTAATCTGAGGTGAGTGATCTCTGTCCTGATATCTAGAAGCTCTTAGTCTAATCCGAGGTGAGTGATCGCTGTCCTGATATCTAGAAGCTCTTTGTCTAATCTGAGGTGAGTGATCTCTGTCCTGATATCTAGAAGCTCTTAGTCTAATCCGAGGTGAGTGATCGCTGTCCTGATATCTAGAAGCTCTTTGTCTAATCTGAGGTGAGTGATCTCTGTCCTGATATCTAGAAGCTTTTTTCTGCCGTAAAATTCCGTTGCAGAAACATTATGTACAAAATAATTTACAAATATCGCAAAAAAAAACAACATAATAGCACAATTGGTTAGGAGACTGTAAAATGGCGGCCTTCTCCTCCGGCGCCATCTGGAGGGTGGCGAGGGAGAGCTTTGTGGAGGAAATGTTGGCAGTGAGACTAAGGGTTGAGTTTGCCTATTATAAACTTGTCAACAATATTGATCTGTTAATGAGTATATGGGGTATTCAGAGGCTGTTGTGTTTAGTTATTGTGGAGGAGGAATTTGAGTTTTTAATTGATGTGTAACTATGGTTTTGTATGAGTTCTCTCTCTCTCTTATATATATATATATATATATATAAACCTGGAATGCATTTTAGAAGCCTATAGCAATCTAGTTCCACACCTTACTGCCATAAAACAAATACCTGAATCTAACCTCATCACAACACCTTAGCTCCTTCTGATTCAAACTGACAGTATACTTACACTATATACTTACATGACTTTTCCAAGAAGTCAGTTTGTCAAATTTATTCCCTGCTACAGCTGCCCCGGTCAACTGTAAGTGTTGTTATTGTGAAGTGGAAAGGGCTCAGCCGTGAAGTGGTAGGCCACACAAGCTCACAGAACAGGACCGCTGAGTGCTGAAGCGCGTAAAAATCATCTGTCCTCGGTTGAAACACTCACTACCAAGTTCCAAACTGCCTCTGGAAGCAATGTCAGGACAATAACTGTTAGTCGGGAGCTTCATGAAATGGGTTTCCATGGCCGAGCAGGTGCACACAAGCCTAAGATCACCAAGTGCAATGCCAAGCATCGGCTAGAGTGGTGTAAAGCTTGCTGCCATTGGACTCTGGAGCAGTGGAAACATGTTCTCTGGAGTGATGAATCACGCTTAACCATCTGACAGTACGACGGACGAATCTGGGTTTGACGGATACCAGGACAACCCCAATTCATAGTGTCAACTGTAAAGTTTGGTGGAGGAGGAATAATGGTCTGGGGCTGTTTTTCATGGTTTGGGCTAGGCCCCTTAGTTCCACTGGAGGGAAATCTTAACGCTACAGCATACAATGACATTCCATATAATTCTTTGCTTCCAACTTTGTGGCAACAGTTTGCCCTTTTGCACAAGGCGAGGTCCATACAGAAATGGTTTGTGGAGATCGGTGTGAAGAACTTGACTGCCCTGCAAAGAGCCCTGACCTCAACTCCATTGAACACATTCGGGATGAATTTGAATGCCGACTGTGAGCCAGGTCTAATCGCCCAACATCAGTGCCTGACCTCACTAATGCTCTTGTAGATGAATAGAAGCAAGTCCCCGCAGCAATGTTCCAAGAAGGGAGAGATGAGAGAGAGGATAGAAAGAGGGAAAGGAAAGAGATGATAGAGAGAGATGGAGAGAGGGAGAAGTGTCTGTCAGTGTCATCCCAGATGGAGAGCAGATGGACCCTAGACACAAAGCATTCTGGGTACATCTCCAGTCACCACAGTGGTAGGGTGAGTCTTCCACAGCATGGACACACACACACACACACACACACACACATTTAGGCCCATAAAGCTCCCTCCTGATGCCTCTCCCAGAGGACCCAGGTCTTCCCAGCGCATGTCCTGGGCTTCAAAAGGAGCCTCACCCCTTTCAGTCACCATGGAGACAGCTGTCACAGCTGACGTCTTTCTGTGGCTTGGCTGATATTGAGTGCTGATGTGGTGATGTCATCACTGTGCTGCAGCTGTCTGGTGACATCACTAGCAGGGGACAGCTGAGAGCAGCTGACAACTAAGAGGAGAGATCAGGTCATCATATCACACACACACACACACACACACACACACACACCTGAATACACGTACACACACACCTGAATACACGTACACATGCACACTACTAAATTGTAGACACACATAAAGCCAAAGTTATCATGTGGCCAAAAGGAGGAAATCTGTCATTCCAGTCATGAGATATTACAACAAAGAAGTTACTGAAAACAACGAACACTGTTCCTTACCTCGGACATCAATGGACCTACGACAGAACAGCACTAAATGACTTTCTTTTTCACCATGTTCCGCGACGATCCTAACCTCTTTGTCAACAAAACAAAAACAATAATTGTGGAATTGTGGCGCTGTTTCCCTTACTGCGGATTCCATCTTTAAATGAGACTAGAGCAACTCTCCCATAACAAGAAGGATTTATGAAAGACAGAAAGAAGGATGAGCGACAAGGAGGGAGTAAATGAAAAATATCTGTCTTTCTCCAGCCCCCTCAAACCACCTGCCCACCACACCACACACAATTAAAAACGTTCATCCATATTTCATCCATATTTCTCAAACTTCAATTTTCAAAGTTGTTCCAAACGTCAATTTCTAAGTGTTTAAGGTTAAGTTTAGTCATTAACTCTGAAATCATAAGGTTAGGCATTAACGCCGAATGGTTAATGTAAGGGTTAAGGTTTGGGATAGGCTTAAAACAAAAATAAATAAACGTTTTAATCGCTGGATTCGAACATGCAACCTTTCACACCAGAGGTCGCTGCTTACGCCCATCCGCCGTCCACAACGCCCTATCAAAACCGAAAGCTACTTGAAGGTAACAGCGCTCACTGTTGCCACTAGTGGCCGTTTTCCATGTCATCTCCCGACATCCTCAGACATGGATGGACGTCGAATACTGACTTGTATCATGGGTGACCTGGCTGGGCTTGAGAGTGACTAGAGACTGACTCAGGAAAACCACTTCCTTAAGTCCTCTTCACAAACACCACGCACACACACACACTGATCTAGCTCTGGTGCTAAATATCATATTTTCTGTGTGTGTGTGTGTGTGTGTGTGTGTGTGTGTGTGTGTGTGTGTGTGTGTGTGTGTGTGTGTGCGTGTGTGCGTGCGCCCGTATTCAGTCTGGGCAGAAGTCCATACCACTGTGTAGTCTGGGGAAACCACACTGACATCTGAAACACAGCCACAACTCAGACAGACAGATACCCACCCACCCACCCTCCTTCTCTCTCTCTCTCTCTCTCTCTGTCCTGTGGGTTAACCCTAACCTGCCCATGAGAGAGAGAGAGAGAGAGAGAGAGAGAGAGAGAGAGAGAGAGAGAGAGAGAGAGAGAGAGAGAGAGACAGAGAGAGAGACAGAGAGAGAGACAGAGAGAGAGACAGAGAGAGAAAGTGTGCAAATAAGAGGGAGAGAGATATGTCTTAAAATGGGGTCCAGTTGTATACCCTTCTTGTTCATTTATTTTCTAATAGTCCACATCATTGATTTAATTAAAACAAATAGAGAAATAGACTCTAACAGAGCCAGCTGACCCACCTGTCACATGCACACTCATGCATGCACCCAGACACACCTGTCCACAGACCACCAGCAGTTACCAGTCTGTCCCACCTGTCTGTCCACAGACCACCAGCAGACACCAGTCTGTCCAACTTGTCTGTCCATAGACCACCACTGTGTGTGTGTGTGTGTGTGTGTGTGTGTGTGTGTGCATCCCAAATCAACCCCTACATCTTCTAGGCAGTTCTGTAGATCTGTTGGATGGAATGTATCTAGTTATAAACTGGGTGGTTCGATCCCTGAATGCTGATTGGCTGACAGCCGTGGTATATTAGACCGTATACCACAGGTTTGACAAAACATTTATTTTACAGCTCTATTTACATTGGTAATCAGTTTCTAATAGCAATAAGGCACCTCAGGGGTTTGTGATATATGGCCAATATACCACGACTAAGGGCTGTGTCCAGGGACTCTGCTTTGCGTCGTACCTAAGAACAGCCCTTAGCCGTGGTATATTGGCCATATACCACACCTCCTCAGGCCTTATTGCTTAAATATAGCCTGTGAGAATCATTGCTCACACACCTTTCTCTCTAACCTGGCTCTCAGAATAGACTAGACAGAACTGTAGACTGAGATAGAGTAGAGAATGAGAGCGTGATGTTTAAAAACACTCTGCTTTATAATGGTAATGAGATACACAAAACAAAAGAGGACATCAAAGACAGTATGTGACAAGAGAGAGATCAGCAGGAGAGAGAGAGAGAGAGAGAGAGAAAAGTAGTACAATCCCTGAAGCTGTAGTTGATCGCAAGCACACACACAGAGGCATGCATGCGCGCGCGTGCACACACACACACAGTGTGGCTGACTGTACCTCTGTCTCAATATGAGTGACTTATTTGGAACGAAACATCACATGAACAATTCCATTTCACTATTTTCCTAGTAGACAGGTACAGTACTATTATAACTCTGTGACTGACTAGGAGTGAAGAGGTGGGATCTAATGATTTCCTTTAATCAAGGCATGAACAGAAAGGAGAGATCCTTTCCTGATGATACTTTGTTTTGTTTTTAAAGAGAGAGAGAGAGAGAGAGAGAGAGAGAGAGAGAGAGAGAGAGAGAGAGAGAGACAGAGAGAGAGAGAGAGAGAGACAGAGAGAGAGAGAGAGAGAGACAGAGAGAGAGAGAGACAGAGAGAGAGACAGAGAGAGAGAGAGAGAGAGAGAGACAGAGAGAGAGAGAGAGAGAGAGAGAGAGAGAGAGAAAGAGAGAGAGAGAGAGAGCGCTGGCAGCTGTATTCAGCAGATAGGCATTATCATGCCACTCATACCAGCATGAGGCTGAGGAAGAGACAAAGAAGCAGAGAGGGATAGAGAAAGAGGAAGAGGGAGAAAGAGAGAGCGGGAGACAGGGAGAAAGAGCGAGCAGGAGAGAGGTTGAGAGAGAAATGGTCGGAGAGCGGTGAATTTGAGAATTGGTGTAAATGAGGTAGAAGAGAAAAGTGTATTTTGGAGACAAGTGTCGCTGCGGGGGTTTGCTTGTCCCAGTTTCCCTCTGCCTTCTACAGTAGCTCTCTATTATAGCAGCTCTGTGTGGTGCAGATGGTTCAGTAAACCACTCTCATGTAATGGGTAACCTTGTCTGAGACCTGAAGACGTGTGTAAGCTCCCTGATTAAATGCCTAGGCTTTAGCTCAGTGGGCTAACATAGTATTGTGCACATAAATCATTTTTTTCCTCCATTACCTCCCTATTGAATAAGATATATCCAAACCATGTGAACTTGAGGTTGGGTGAGGATAGGGTAGGAGAGGCTGGTTTGGTATGTGACCAGTCAGTAAGGATGTGAGTTAGGGTAGGAGAGGCTGGTTTGGTATGTGACCAGTCAGTAAGGATGTGATGATAGGGTAGGAGAGATGGGTTTGGTATGTGACCAGTCAGTAAGGATGTGAGGATAGGGTAGGAGAAGCTGGTTTGGTATGTGACCAGTCAGTAAGGATGTGAGGATAGGGTAGGAGAGATGGGTTTGGTATGTGACCAGTCAGTAAGGATGTGATGATAGGGTAGGAGAAGCTGGTTTGGTATGTGACCAGTCAGTAAGGATGTGATGATAGGGTAGGAGAGATGGGTTTGGTATGTAACCAGTCAGTAAGGATGTGAGGATAGGGTAGGAGAGATGGGTTTGGTATGTGACCAGTCAGTAAGGATGTGAGGATAGGGTAGGAGAGATGGGTTTGGTATGTGACCAGTCAGTAAGGATGTGATGATAGGGTAGGAGAGATGGGTTTGGTATGTGACCAGTCAGTAAGGATGTGAGGATAGGGTAGGAGAGATGGGTTTGGTATGTGACCAGTCAGTAAGGATGTGAGTTAGGGTAGGAGAGGCTGGTTTGGTATGTGACCAGTCAGTAAGGATGTGAGGATAGGGTAAGAGAGATGGGTTTGGTATGTGACCAGTCAGTAAGGATGTGATGATAGGGTAGGAGAAGCTGGTTTGGTATGTGACCAGTCAGTAAGGATGTGAGGATAGGGTAGGAGAGATGGGTTTGGTATGTGACCAGTCAGTAAGGATGTGAGGATAGGGTAGGAGAGGCTGATTTGGTATGTGACCAGTCAGTAAGGATGTGATGATAGGGTAGGAGAGATGGGTTTGGTATGTGACCAGTCAGTAAGGATGTGATGATAGGGTAGGAGAGATGGGTTTGGTATGTGACCAGTCAGTAAGGATGTGAGGATAGGGTAGGAGAGATGGGTTTGGTATGTGACCAGTCAGTAAGGATGTGATGATAGGGTAGGAGAGATGGGTTTGGTATGTGACCAGTCAGTAAGGATGTGAGGATAGGGTAGGAAAGATGGGTTTGGTATGTGACCAGTCAGTAAGGATGTGAGTTAGGGTAGGAGAGGCTGGTTTGGTATGTGACCAGTCAGTAAGGATGTGAGGATAGGGTAAGAGAGATGGGTTTGGTATGTGACCAGTCAGTAAGGATGTGATAATAGGGTAGGAGAAGCTGGTTTGGTATGTGACCAGTCAGTAAGGATGTGAGGATAGGGTAGGAGAGATGGGTTTGGTATGTGACCAGTCAGTAAGGATGTGATGATAGGGTAGGAGAAGCTGGTTTGGTATGTGACCAGTCAGTAAGGATGTGATGATAGGGTAGGAGAGATGGGTTTGGTATGTAACCAGTCAGTAAGGATGTGAGGATAGGGTAGGAGAGATGGGTTTGGTATGTGACCAGTCAGTAAGGATGTGAGGATAGGGTAGGAGAGATGGGTTTGGTATGTGACCAGTCAGTAAGGATGTGAGGATAGGGTAGGAGAGATGGGTTTGGTATGTGACCAGTCAGTAAGGATGTGATGATAGGGTAGGAGAGATGGGTTTGGTATGTTGCCACTAGTCTCTCTGTCAAGCTGATCAGAATAAATTAACCTCAGAATGAAGAGCGTTAAAGCATCTGCCGTGAGGATAAACATCACTTCACCCCACAATGAGAGGGAGAGAAAGGGAGAGAGAGAGAGGGAGAGAGAAAGGGAGAGGGAGAGAGAGAGCGAGAGAGAAAGGGAGAGGGAGGGAGAGAGAGAGCGAGAGAGCGAGAGAGCGAGAGAGAGAGAGAGAGAGAGAGAGAGAGATCACCAGGCCTCCTGATGAAACAGAGGTTTAATTTGCAGCAGAATAATCATCAGCATCACTCAGCCTGACAGAGAGAGGGATGGAGGGAAAGAGAGAGAGGGATGGATGGAGGGAGAGAGAGGCTCTAAAGATGATGGACTCTCCATTTCCCTTTACACCCACAGAGATATAGCCAATTACACACACACTGCATCACAGAGGAGATAGCCAATTCCAGGCACTGGCAGACAGCATACAGAGAATGGGTTTTAAATTATCTGTCAGGACTGTGGAACTGCTCTGCTGCAAGCTGGTCAATACAGAGATCGGAGCTGAGGTGTGTGTGTGTGTGTGTGTGTGTATGTGTGTGTGTGTGTGTGTGTGTATGTGTGTGTGTGTGTATATATGTGTGTGTGTGTGTGTGTGTGTGTGTGTGTGTGTGTGTGTGTGTGTGTGTGTGTGTGTGTGTGTGTGTGTGTGTGTGTGTGTGTGTGTGTGTGTGTGAGCTAATCAGACTGATCAATGACATCATGTCCACATTTCCTCCGGCAATGTCTCTTTGTTTGACAAGACCTACAGCTCACACCTCTCTCTCTCTTCCTCTCTCTCCATCCCGCTATCTCCTGTTGACTATGTCTCTCTGTCTCTTTCACTCTCCTCCTGTAGACTAAACAAAGAGAAAGTAGACCCTGGTCGCAACAGGATGTGACACACTGCTTTCACACATGTGAACAGACAGACAGACAGACAGACAGACAGACAGACAGACAGACAGACAGACAGACAGACAGACAGGCAGACAGACAGACAGACAAAGGCAACACATTTTAATTACATAATTCTTCAGAGAAGTGTTCCACAGGAGAACATTAATACCTAATGTTTATAGTAGTGTCGACCTGGAGGATGAGTAACCATGTCTGGGGTTTGACGTTAGATCCTGTGATAATACATCAGGCTTTGTCTCAGTGGGCTGATACATTGTTGAGTTGCACAGAGAGATGATCTGGTCAGTCAGATTGGTGACTGATCATTTCTTATTATCCTTCCCTCCGTGTATGAATTACACTAGGCCAGCCGCCAGACCTGACTGACTTCTCACCCTCATCTCCATACTAACAATGGCGGGGGGTTAACCTTTTAACCTTGTGTGTGTGCGTGTCATGGGGGGGTAGGAGTTAACCTTTAACCCCATGGGAAATACAGCCAAGCTCAAAACTTGTTTAGCCCACAACACCCTCATCTAGGCCTATACACCCCTCTGCATCTCCACCCCCAGCTACGCACTACTTCTCTCTTTCAATCTCCCATTTCTCTCTTTATCTCCATCTCCTTCTCTCTTTCTCTCTTTCTCTCTCCAGCTCTCTCCAACTACAACAGACTCTTTCTTCACACAACTTCAACACTCCCATATTGATCAGCTCGTGTGTGTTACAGTGCCTTGCGAAAGTATTCGGCCCCCTTGAACTTTGCGACCTTTTGCCACATTTCAGGCTTCAAACATAAAGATATAAAACTATTTTTTTGTGAAGAATCAACAACAAGTGGGACACAATCATGAATGGACGATCTGACCAGAGAGGTCCAGGGACTTAAGAACAGTCTGCAGTTCTCCCAAAGAGAGGTGGATGTCCTGAAAGAGACTTGCAGCAATATGTCCTCTCATTATTAACAATGGTAAAACAGACTATTTAGAGGGACAGTCCAGGAGGAATAACATCATTGTGGATGGCATACCAGAGCACTGAGCACTGGGCCGAGTCTGAAAAAGTATCAGTGAAAAGCTGCAGATGGATCATATGAAGATTGAGGTGGAGCGCGCCCACAAGTCTGAAAAAACCTGTAACCAGCCCAGGAGACAGACCCAGGCCTATATTGGTCAAGTTCCTGAGGTTTAAGGACAGAATGAATGGCTGTTCTGGAGAGAGACAGGAACTTGAGAGGAACCAACATCTTCCTTAGCGAGGACTACTCGGAAGCTGTGCGCCTGAGGAGGAAAGAACTGATCCCAGCCATGAAATCTATCAGAGAGCGTGGGGACATTGGGTACATCCGCTACGACAGGCTCATTGTCCACTTTCCCTCCCATCAGAATAGGAAGAGTGAGAGAGCCTAGCCTCCAGGTCGGTAGCTTCAGCCCCACATCACACACACACACACATACACCAACTGACACTCACAAGTGCCTGATTGACTGACTCTATTAGCCGAACAATGTTCTTGTCATGCTTTGTGTGTTTTTTCCCTTCATATTATGTCCATCTCTGATCAGCTACCCAAGAAAGAGCTTAAAAAGGGCTTAAAATAGCCCATATTAATATATGTATCCTTGGAAATAAGGCTGCTAAAATCAGATAACATTCATATATTGGCCATCTCTGAGACTCACTAAGATAATTCCTTTGATGATACAGCAGTAACAATACAGGGATATAACATCCACAGAAGAGACAGGAATGCCTATGGCGGAGGCATTGTTGTATATGTTCAGAGCCATATTTCTGTATAGCTGGGAGGGGATCTCATGTGTAATGCTGTTGAAGTGTTGTGGTTGCATGTTCACCTGCCTCATCTAAAGCAATTTCTTTTGAGGTGCTGTTATATGCAACCAAGTGCTAACATTAATTATCTGGATAATATGTTTGCAATTCTTGACAATGTGTGTGATGTTAACAGATAGCTGTCCGCTCAAGAGGAAGCTACTCACTGTAACCAGTGCCTTTAATCTGGTTCAGGTTATTAATCAACCTACCAGGATGTTTACAAACAGTACAGGAACTAGATCATCCACATGTATCATTTCTACCAATGCTGCAGAACGTTGCAATGAAGCTGTCTGTATCTGTACACACTGGATCTATTGACCATAATATAGTGGCCATATCTAGAGAATATAACGTCTGAAAAGCTGGGCTTAAAATAGTGTATAAGAGATCATACAACATTTTTGTACTGATTCCTATGTTTAAGATACAACAAAATATGTGTTGGTCTGATGAGGAGCATTCAGACACTGCACTTGGTCCATTTATGAAATTGTTTCTTCCAGTTATTGATAAGCATGAACCTATTAAGAAATTGACTGTTAGAGTTGTTAAACCCACATGGATTGATGAGGAATTGAAAAGCTGTATGGTTGAGAGGGACGAGGCACATCTGATTAGCACACTTCATGTAAATTGAGAAATGAGGTGACTTAACTGAACAAAAAGAAGAAACTGTATTATGAAAACAAGATAAATGACAAAAGTATGACGGAAAAGCTTTGGAATATGTTCAATTAAATTATAGGCAGAAAGACTAATTCAATTCCCTCTTTCATTGAATCAGATGGCTCATTTATCACACAACCTTTTGATATTGCCAGTTACTTCAATGACTATTTCAATGGCAAAGTAGGCAAACTTAGGCATGAAATGCCAACAACAAACTGTGAGACATCATATTCATTCATAAAATACCTAACAATGAAAGAAAAGCATTGCAATTTTGAATTCTGTAAAGTTCGTGAGGTTGAGGTGGGGAAATGATTGTTGTCCATCAATAATGAGAAACCACCTGGTATTGACAACGTAGATGGAAAGCTACTGAGGATGGAAGCGGACTATATTGCCACTCCTATTTGACATTTTTTTTTATCTGTGTCTGGAAAATAATGTTTGTCTCAGACCTGGAGAGAAGCCAAAGTCATTCTGCAACCCAAGAATGGTAACACACCCTTTACAGGCTCTAACAGCCGGCCAACCAACTTGCTGCCGACTCCTAGCACCATTTTGGAAAGAACTGTGTTTGACCAAATTAACAACAGACTTTCAGCATGCTTAAAAAGAAGGGCACTCAATATATACTGCACTGACACAAATGACTGATGATTGGTTGAAATAAATTGATAATAAGAAGATTGTGGGAGCTGTACTGTTAGCCTTTGAAATTATTAACCATAATTAGAGCTGGGGCAGTCACGAAATTTAACCAGCCGGTGATTGTCAAGCAAATAACTGTTGGTCACATGGTAATTGACCGTAATTAACATAAACACATTTAGCATCTCCTGGCTTCCACACATGATGCAGACCTGATGCAGACCTTTGGAGCATCTACATTTTAAAAGTCTAATACATACATGTAATATAGCCTACACCTTCACAATAAACCCATTATTTATTTTAGACTGGTCTAAAGAAGCATGATATGAAGAAAATGTAGTCTATTTCAGAAGAACAGAATAGCATACTCTAAGATGTCCTGATGTTAGGTCCTGATCTGGCTATGATATATGGTTGTGGGCTACACTAGTTCATTTATTAGACAAGATTTGCTTAGAATTCCATGGCATTATTTTATAGTCTGAAGAATACATTGAACAAAGCTGAATAAAATAGAAAGGATATTTTCTCCAAACGATTTTAGGGAGTGCGCACATGCTGTTATTCTGTGTTGAGCGGTTAACACAGAAATATTCCTATATGCTTAATTTAGAGTTATTAATGTAACTTTAGTTGTTCTACAAACGTTGGGCTATATGTTTAGATTTTTAATACATTGTTAAGCCTGCATGATGAGATTCTAATGATGATTTGAAAAAAGTTGCTTGAAAAGCATGAGCTCTGCTTTGTTTATTGTGCAGGCTGTGAACACTACATCAGTCACTCATTCACAATTTGACAAGCACTTGATAATGCCTAGAATTTCATGGCGGCATCGCCTTTGTGTGGCCGTAATGCACCCTAAAAACATCCATGCCTTTTGTGGCCAGTGGCCGTTGTGCTCTTCTCCCTGAATGTTGTGTGCTCCATCATGTGATTGGGCCTTTCTCATGGGCTACAAGTGAAGACAGGCACATCAGGGACGCTACTGCACGTGTCCTTATCCAATTCCGAGGCGCATATTGAAGATATTGGAAGAACTGTCCACATTTACTTTTCATCAGCCAACAAGATGAGTAGGCCTAACGAACAGCAAAACAAAATCCTATGTCAATCTACTATCCCCCATAGTACAAAAGTTGACCTATTCTATTCTGTGTGAGAAATACATATTCCAAACATAGTCTGGGACAGATATGGGATGCGATAGATCCAAAATTAATATAACCACAAGCATCAAAAAATGTTTTTTACGCAATGTGGCTGACGCAACAGATCAGAACGTTTAGCTTAAAATGTTGATAAACTATTAGGGTATTTCTTCGCATTATAAGCGTAGCAATGCGCACACGGCAGTAGGCTATAAGCGCGAATGTTCCATTATCGGAAAACACCATTCTCAAAGTGACCACAAATGCAGTTATGCATGTAATGCTTTTATTATAAAGGTGAATTTTATGGTGAATAGTATCTTCCCCAAACTTGAAACTCACACGCTGCTTATATATGCCAGTTAGGCTCTACACCCCTTGTAAAGCGAATTAATGTTCTTACTCTTAAGAAGTTATTTGCCCACTTTAGTTGTGATACAAACCTTATTAAAACATATAGGCCTATAGGCTAGGGTACATGAGCTGTGTGACTATGATTTGAAAAAAGTAGCAATAAAAAGGCATTGTTTCTTATTGTTACGGTAATAATAAAGAAAACACAAAATACTAAGACCAGGGCGTGACACTTATGCTGGGCATCATTCACAAGTGATAAAATATAATTCACAAGTGATAGGCTAATATTGTCACACAGCAGAATATTCTTGATTTAATCTTGTCTTTACATATCGAAACAGGGGCAGCGGGATAAAATACATGTCATCTATGTACTTAAATAGTGAATGGAGGACACTTTTCCCCGTTGTCACACCCTGACCATAGTTTACTTTGTATATTTCTATGTTTTGGTTGGTCAGGGTGTGAGCTGAGTGGGCATTCTATGTTTCATGTCTAGTTTGTCTAGTTCTATGTTTGGCCTGATATGGTTCTCAATCAGAGGCAGGTGTTCGTCATTGTCTCTGATTGGGAACCATATTTAGGTAGCCTGTTTGGTGTTGGGTTTTTTCTTGATGTCCTTAGTGTCGTTGTTCCTGTGTTAGATTACACTAGTATAGGCTGTTTCGGTTTTCGTTACGTTCTTTGTTTTGTAGTGTTTATAATTGATTCGTGTTTTACGTTTGTTCATTAAACATGGATCGCAATCTACACGCTGCATTTTGGTCCGACTCTCCTTCACCACAAGAAAGCCGTTACAGAATCACCCACCACAAAAGGACCAAGCAGCGTGTCAACAGGCAGGAGCAGCCCAAAGAGGAGATGCGGAATAAGGATTTCTGGACATGGGAGGAAATCCTCGACGGGAGAGGACCCTGGGCTAAACCAGGGGAGTGTAGCCGCCCAAAGGTGCAGCAGGAGAAGAGGCAACAGGAGCAGCCCAAAGAGGAGTACAGTATGGACTATACTTCTTGGGAGGAGATAGACAGGTGGGCGGTCGCCGGAGCCCGCCTGGGATTCGATGGAGCAGTGCGCGGATGGATATAGGAGAATGGAGTTTGCGAAGCAAGCAAGGCGGCGCGGACGTAGGCTTTAGAGTCAGCCCCAAAAATGTATTGGGGGGGGGCTAACAGGGAGTATGGCTACGTCAGGTAGGAGACCTGCGCAAACTCCCTGTGCTTACCGGGGGGCTAGAGAGACCGGACAGGCACCGTGTTATGCAGTGGTGCGCACGGTGTCCCCAGTGCGGGTGCATAGCCCGGTGCGGTATATTCCAGCTCCGCGTGTCGGCCGGGCTAGATTGAGCGTCAAGCCTAATGCCATGAAGCCGGCTCTACGCATCTGGTCCCCAGTGCGTCTCCTTGGGCCGGCTTACATGGCACCAGCCTTGCGCTCGGTGTCTCCGGTTCGCCTGTATAGCCCAGTGCGGGCTATTCCACCTCGCCGCACTGGCAGGGCGACCGTGAGCATTCAACCAGGTAAGGTTGGGCAGGCTCGGTGCTCAAGAGCTCCAGTGCGCCTGCACGGTCCGGTCTTTCCAGTACCACCTCCACACCCCAGCCCTCCGGTAGCAGCTCCCCGCACCAGGCTTCCTGTGCGTGTCCTCAGCCCAGTACCACCAGTGCCAGCACCACGCATCAGGCCTACAGTGCGCCTCGCCTGTCCAGCGCTGCCAGAACCTTCCTCCTCTCCAGCGCTGTCGGAGTCTCCCGCCTGTCTAGCACTGTTAGAGCCTTCCTCCTCTACAGCGCTGCCGGAGTCTCCCGCCTGTTCAGAACTGCCAGTCTGCAAGGAGCTGCCAGTCTGCAAGGAGCTGCCAGTCTGCAAGGAGCTGCCAGTCTGCAAGGAGCTGCCAGTCTGCATAGAGCTGCCAGAGCTGCCAGTCTGCAGGATGCCGCCAAAGCTGCCAGTCTGCAAGGAGCTGCCAGTCTGCAAGGAGCCGCCAGAGCCGCCAGTCTGCAAGGAGCCGCCAGAGCCGCCAGTCTGCAAGGAGCCGCCAGAGCCGCCAGTTAGCATGGAGCAGCCAGGGCCGCCAGTCAGCATGGAGCAGCCAGGGCCGCCAGTCAGCATGGAGCAGCCAGGGCCGCCAGTCAGCATGGAGCAGCCAGGGCCGCCAGTCAGCATGGAGCAGCCAGGGCCGCCAGTCAGCATGGAGCAGCCAGGGCCGCCAGTCAGCATGGAGCAGCCAGAGCCGCCAGTCAGCATGGAGCAGCCAGAGCAGCCAGTCAGCATGGAGCAGCCAGAGCAGCCAGTCAACCAGACTCTTCCAGATCTGCCAGTCGACCAGACACTTCCAGATCTGCCAGTCGACCAGACTCTTCCAGATCTGCCAGTCGACCAGACTCTTCCAGATCTGCCAGTCGACCAGACTCTTCCAGATCTGCCAGTCGACCAGACTCTTCCAGATCTGCCAGTCGACCAGACTCTTCCAGATCTGCCAGTCGACCAGACTCTTCCAGATCTGCCAGTCGACCAGACTCTTCCAGATCTGCCAGTCGACCAGACTCTTCCAGATCTGCCAGTCGACCAGACTCTTCCAGATCTGCCAGTCAGCCAGGGGTCGCCAGTCAGCCAGGAGCTGCCGCCCCTCTGTCCAGAGCTTCCGCCCCTCTGTCCCGAGCTGCCGTCCCTCTGTCCATTGAGAAGAGTTGCCATGGTGAGGAGGCCACGGAAGAGGATAAGGTGGGGGAAGACTAAGGTGAAGTGGGGGCCACATCCAGCACCAGAGCCGCCACCGCGGACAGATGCCCACCCAGACCCTCCCCTATAGGTTCAGGTTTTGCGGCCGGATGTCCGCACCTTGGGGGGGGGGGGGGGGGGTACTGTCACACCCTGACCATAGTTTAATTTGTATATTTCTATGTTTTGGTTGGTCAGGGTGTGAGCTGAGTGGGCATTCTATGTTTCATGTCTAGTTTGTCTAGTTCTATGTTTGGCCTGATATGGTTTTCAATCAGAGGCAGGTGTTCGTCATTGTCTCTGATTGGGAACCATATTTAGGTAGCCTGTTTGGTGTTGGGTTTTTTCTTGATGTCCTTAGTGTCGTTGTTCCTGTGTTAGATTACACTAGTATAGGCTGTTTCGGTTTTCGTTACGTTCTTTGTTTTGTAGTGTTTATAATTGATTCGTGTTTTACGTTTGTTCATTAAACATGGATCGCAATCTACACGCTGCATTTTGGTCCGACTCTCCTTCACACGTAGAAAACCGTTACACCCGTGGTTTATTTTCATACCAGCCAGGTCGGCTATACTCCTGTTGTAAATATAAACAATGTGCTTAATATTAGGAAAGTTTATAAATAAATATAGTAGGCCTAGCCTATAGAAAGCCGATGGGATCCTCCTCTTTTTAATAGAGGCCATAACATCAGTTTTCTCATACAATTGCATAGCTTATTGAAATGTTGAGCAACATGAGCTCATGGGCTCTCATGAAGTGTTTGATTAGATTTTCAAATACATTTGCATTGATGTCAGCGTGATTAGATGGACAATGGAGTGCTGAGTTCCAGGCAGTTAGCAAGTTTGGTAGGCTACTAATGACCATCAGCAGCATCAGAGCTTGGAGAAGCCTAATTACCGTGACTAAACGATCATGTGGAATTTGACTGCCTTCATGACTTGTGACCGCCGGTGTGGCGGTAATACGGTCCCCGTAACAGCCCTAACTTTGATCTGCTGATGAAAAAACGAACATGTTATGGCTTTTCAACCTTTATAGGTATCTATCTAATAGAACACAAGGGGTTTTCTTTAATGGAAGCTACTCTAATATAAAACAAGTGTGGTGTACTGCAGGGCAGCTCTCTTGACTCTCTTTTTTTCTAATAACCTGCCAATGGCATTAAACAAAGCCTGTGTGTCTATGTATGCTGATTATTACACCCTATACAAGTCAGAAACCACAGCTAGTGAAATTAGTGCAACCCTAAACAAAGAGTTGCAGTCAGTTTTAGAAAGGGTGGCAAGAAATCTCAGGCTAGTCCTGAACATCTCTAAAATGAAGAGCATTGTATTTGGTACAAATCATTCCCTACGTTCTAGACCTCAGCTGAATCTGATAATGGATAAGCAAGTTGAGAAGACTAAATTACTTGGTGTTACCTTGGATTGTAAACTGTCATGGTCAAAACATATTGATTCAATGGTTAAGATGGGGAGAGGTCTGTCTGTGATAAAGAGATGCTCTGCTTTTTTGACACCACACTCCACAAACCAAGTCCTGCAGAATCTAGTTTCATCTTATCCAGTCATATGGTCAAATGCTGCAAAGAAGGACCTAGTTAAGCTGCAGCTGGCCCAGAACAGAGCGGCACATCTTGCTCTTCACTGTAATCAGAGGGCTAATATCAATACTATTCATGACAGTCTCTCTTGGCTAAAAGTAGAGGAGAGACAGACTGCAACACTTCCTGTTTTTATAAGAAACATGAATGTGTTAAAAATGGCAAATTGTTTGCGTTGTCAACTTACACACAGCTCTGACACACACACTTACCCCACCAGACATGCTACCAGGGGTCTTTTCACCGTCCCCAAATCCAGAAGAAATGTAAGAAAATGTACAGTATTATATACAGCCATGATTGCATGGAACTACTTTCCATCTCAGATTGCCCAAGAGAACAGCAAACCTGGTTTAAAAGAATTATAATAAAGCAACACTTCACAACACCTTTCTCCTATTTCGCCAAGATATTTTGTGTGTATGCACTGATATTTAGGCGATGTGTGATGTTTTAAACGTATGTAGTTCTGTCCTTGAGCTGGTCTTGTCTATTAATGTTCTGTATTATGTCATGTTTCATGTGGACCCCAGGAAGAGTAGCTGCTGCTTTCGCAACTGCTAATGGGGATCCTAATAAAAAACTAAAATACCAAATACATAGGATATGCGGTATGCTGCCTGAAAAAATAATTGTTTACCACATTCTTGTCAGGATTTGCCTTTTATATCGCCATTGCTTTTGGCGGTAAAGAGCAAGAGACATTCAACTTTGACCCTGTTGTTGTGATCGTTGTCATGGTAACATGCGTGACAGCAACCTCGTGACAGCACTGCTTTCATTTTTTCACAATCACAGAAGTAAGTCAGCGACTCGCCATACTTGTAAATCATTTGTAAATAGTTACCTTGTAATATGTTAATTTTCCTGTCATGGTGAAAGAAAAAAAGGTTGAGAGGCAGTAACAGTCCAGTAAGTCAGTCATCACCAAAATCAACAACCTGACACTCATTACATACACATTACACATTACCTTTACTAAAACTTCATTAATACCACATTACTGCATTAATACTGCATGTGTCTGCTTGCCTTCAATGTGCTCTCCATATCAGAGGCTCTCCCTGTGGGCTGAGCTGTGTGTGTACTGTATATATAAGTGTGTGTGTTTGTCAGCAAAGACAAAAGGTCCCCTCTGAATCCTCTCTGCCCTTTATCCCCTGCTTCGAACTGGAACAGCAGCAGTCCCACGCGCACGGACACACACACACACACACACACACACACACACACACACACACACACACACACACACACACACACACACACACACACATTCAATTATATTCTTGCTCCTTAATTAATAAATGATGAGGGTGTAAGTGTTCAGTGGAATAAAGCACAGCTACGGCTGGCTGTCTAGTCTGTAGGGGACATCTTAAACTAACCCATCTCTCTTGCTATTTTTCTCCCTCCCTCTCTGTCACACACACACCCATGAAAATGACTGTCGAAAGCATTCCTCACAGAGCTAAAGGATTGCAGCACATTACCAACATATGGGCTATCTGGAAAGAAAGAAAGAGAGAAAAAGAGAGGGAGAAAGAGAGAGTATGTGTGTGTGTGCATGTGTGTGTGTGCGTGTGTGTGTCTGCGTGCGCATGTGTGTGTGTGTGGACATGTTTTACGATACTTGTGAGTACCAAGTCCTAACAAGAATAGTAAACCAACTAAAATGTAAAAAGGTGAGGATATTTTGCCAGTCCACACTTAGACATAGCGATTAGGTTAAGGGTTAGAATTAGGGTTAGGGGTTAAGGTTAGGGTTAGAGTTAGAATTAGGGTTAGGGGTTAATGTTAGAATTAGGGTTAGGGTTAGGGGTTAAGGTTAGGGTTAGAGTTAGAATTAGGGTTGGGGCTAAGGTTAGGGTTAGAGTTAGAATTAGGGTTAGCGGTTAATGTTAGGGTTAGAGTTAGAATTAGGGTTAGGGGTTAAGGTTAGGGTTAGAGTTAGAATTAGGGTTAGGGGTTAATGTTAGGGTTAGAGTTAGGGTTAGGGGTTAATGTTAGGGTTAGGGGTCAAGGTTAGGGGTCAAGGAAAATAGGAAGTTGAATGGGAATCAATTGTTGATCCCAAAAAACTCCTCACAAGTATAGTAATACATAGCTGTGTGTGTGTGTGTGTGTGTGTGTGTGTGTGTGTGTGTGTGTGTGTGTGTGTGTGTGTGTGTGTGTGTGTGTGTGTGTGTGTGTGTGTGTGTGTGTGTGTGTGTGTGTGTGTGTGTGTGTGTGTGTGTGATGGTGTCAGTAGTGGCAGCTGTGTCCTCCTCTCTTGTCAGAAGTAAAAGCTTATATGAAACTTTGTCAGTCTGTCTGCCTGAACTCAGATACAAAACAAACACTCCAACCCCCTCTGCTGCTATTAGTGTAGTAGTAATGTAAGGTGGTGGCCTGCGCTGCCCTGTCATCACCAGGGTGTGTTACTAATGGCAGCAGAGATCAAGGCTCAGGACTACCTGTAAATACAGGTGAACACACTTCAAAGCCGTGGTCTGTGGGTGGTGATGTCACCATGAAGCACCTCTGAAACTCAGCGGGGGAAAGGCTGACCTCAAAAACATTCGTACAAACATGCACTGAGTATACCAAAAATTAGGAACACCCCCCCCCACCCCCATTTTTGCCCTCAGAACAGCTTCAATTCGTCGGGGCATGGACTCTACAAGGCGTCAAAAGCATTCCACAGGGATGCTGGCCCATGTTGACTCCAATGCTTCCCACAGTTGTGTCAAGTTGGCTGGATGTCATTTGGATGGTTGACCATTCTTGATACACTCTAGAAACTGTTGAGTGTGGAAAAACCCAGCAGCTTTGCAGTACTTGACACAAACCGGTGCGCCTGGCACCTACTACCAAACCCATTCAAAGGTACTTACATATTTTGTCTTGCTCATTCACCCTCTGAATGGCACACATACACACCCATGTCTCAATTGTCTCGAGGCTTAAAACTCATTATTTAACCTGTCTCCCCCCTTCATCTACACTGATTGAAGTGATTCAAAAAGTGACATCAATAAAGGACAAATCTTTCACCTGGATTCACCTGGTCAGTCTATAGCTCTATTTGCACTGGACTAGTATTACTATAGAATGTCCATTATGTAATTATTACCCCAGCATGTCCGTTTTACAGTCGATGATTCCGGAAGGGATTAGTTTTACCAAGCTGCCCCTGTAATTATTTGTTTTCCTCATTCAACATGTACCGGTATGACGGCAGCCTGGAGGCTCCTCTAGACGAAGATATTTCACATGTACAGGGATAGCCTAATGTTGGCCTAATGGTCTTCAGTTCAGAGAAAGTCCAAATAATAACCAATAAGAAGCATGAACTGTAACCTATGCAGACATTTAATTAACTGACGTATTTGGTCAGTTCACTGGGACAATATCGTCCACTTCATATTTTAAAAGACAAACATGGTACTATGTACCATGGTACATGGTACTAGGAAAGTTAATATGTGACAAAAAAATATTCATATGTAGGCTACGTGCAACACTTTGTTTTAACAATACATCTGTTCCCATGTTCTTACCCAAACTGGTTGCAGCACCTGATAAACTGTAATATCCCTTAAAATACTGGGATGACGACTCGCACAGGATAAGTATTATCAGAGGACTTGGGAGATTGACGAAAATAGTAGGTTTTTAGGGCTGGAATAAATTCTTCCTGCCAAGTAAAAATGACTGACACCGCAGATTCGGACAGGACTAAATTACGGATGTGATTTATGCTTGTGCACAACATGACCTGAGCTCCCCCACTGAAACGTGTACCGTCCGGTTTATGGTTTAGGTCATGGAAAGAGCAGGTGTCCTTTATGTGTTGTATACTCATTGTATACGCACGTACATACACACACATTGCACACCATATCTACGTCCTGTGGAGTTTGGGTAGTGAATAGATGTGATGTTCGCAAACGATTCGTTCATTTTGATAGACTAATTTTAGTGACTTCAGAGTCATGACTAGTTTTTCTGAGTCACTCGTTAATTTTAGTCGTTCCTTTGACCTGCTGGCCGCAATGAATTCTACAGCAGGATTAATGTGCGCTCCTCCGGTGACTCCAGAGACGTGCTCCGGTCAACAACTGTCTGTCATATAATTATGTGCACAGACAAAGTTGATCACGCTGCAGGCAGTATATAGAAGAAAGAAATATGTGTATAACTGGTAATTGATCGCATGGTGCAATAATGAATGCAAATAATTGATTATTGAATGTTTTGATGGACACAGCTTTGTAGAGCCAAAACATACAGCCAAAACTCTTCTCAACACTCGAACTCGAGAGCGAATCGTCTGGGGTGCACCACTTGGCGAAAGATATTGTGCTAATCACCCCAAGCAATGCATTCCTACAAGAGTCGTTCACAATCTAGTCCGGTTGCGGCCACAACTAGACCTCGTTTTCAATTGTACCAATAAATCATCTTATTTGTATGCCTAGTTATAAACAATTTCACATCGTTTAAAGCACGCATTTACAAATCTCAGTCAAAATGACAGCTCCAATAAACCCTTTATGGGGAACGACATGTGAACGAGAGGCTTGTATAATTATTACTATTTCGAGTTTTCAGTTCATTGTTCGTGGACAGTAGGTCCTGCGTGCTCTTGGCATTACTGACTCAAATGAACGAAATTAGTTGAAAGATCGGATTCAGTAAAAAAGAGCCGAACTTCCCATCAATTAGGTGGGAGAGAGGGGGAGGTTGTGAGTGTTTTCTACTCCGAGTCTCCAGAGTGTCCTGCTCTCACAAAGGAGCTAAAACAAACAGTGACTGGTCAGAGAGAGAGAGAAAGAGAAATACATTGAGAGACAAAGAGTGGGGGAGAGTAAGCGTTCCAGTACTCAACTCATGATGAGTGTTTAGAGTCTACTGCTTCTGCTAGTGGTTCTATCTGGCAGGTCAGCTGACTGCAGCCCACCACACACTCTCTCAGTCCTGGGCTCATGTTCAATAGTCACCCTGCTCCCCTTCAGAGGATTGAGAAGTGTGAGAATAAAAGGCACTCTTAATGACATCATGTGGCCTATTGGCCAAAGACTTGACATGCTACGACATGGAGCTGAAAGCATTAACAAATATGTTATCTGCCTATAAAACATCCATACAGTATAGGCCCTAACATCCAGAAACCTTAGGATACTGTTAATAAACCTAGAGTAGCTTATATTTAAAGGCCCACTGTGCTGGCTGTTATTGTTCAGACTCCGTTATGAAACATATGCAGCTGTCGGCCGGCTGCATCTCTAGACTACCTGTACACAGCACAGCCATGCCACTGAGGTAACTAAATCATATCTCGCAGCTATACCTCGCTTGTCTGTCTAGCAATAACATGAATAGCACAGGTATCTCTTACTTTCTCTCTCTCTCTATACCCCCTCCCCTCTCTTTCCCTCTCTCTCTCTCTCTCTCCATAGCTCAATTCTGTCTAATTGTGTCTTTCGCTGCAGGAGTTGGGGGTAGAGCACACATAGGAAGTCTTTCAACACATTAGTGTGTGAAATTAGATTTCCCAAACAGATTCTCAGTTGTCCAGCTATGCAACCCCACCACCCCCACACATGTATACAGCAACTCGGTTCTTCAGAATTCTAGCCAAGGAACATTCTGTACAGCAAGTTGGCAGCCAACCAGTCCAAATACCAAGTAGCAGAGCTAAGTACCTTGACGGGGGAGCTCCTTGTGGCCACCGGCAGGTCCCTGATCCCACTGCCCGGGGGAGAGGCGCTGATCCCGGCTGCACAACCCAATGACTCTCCGCCCCCCACCTGGGACTGTCTGGTACTGCCTGCATTCCGTGGCCGCTGTTTGATCCCGTCCAGCAGGCGGACCAGCAAGATATTCGCGGGGAGGTCGTCCACCTCACAGCCGACTAGGATGCGACATTCGGGACATCTCAGTTCGTTTCTGGAGCTGACTATGTTCTCCAAGCAGCGGCGACAGAAGGTGTGTTGGCAAGGCAGGACTTTAGCTGTAGTGTCCAGCCTTTCCAAACACACTGAACACTCCAGCAAATCCAACAGAGACGACTCGTCCATCTCACTCATCGAATATTCCTTACCGATTATTATTGACGTTAACCGAGTGGGTGTTGGTTTCTGATTTCGCGTTTAATGCACCAGAAACTGAAGAATACATATCGGCGTAGGCTGTTTAAAAGCGCAATCTGTTGTGCTATTTCCCCGAACTGAGCCCGTTAAGGCAACCAGGCAACCCCTCTCTCTCTTCTCGCTCTCTCTGCTTGCTCTCCCTCGCGCAGCTGTGCAGATTGCAGTGAGGTCACGCTCTCATCTCTCTCTCTCTCTCTCTCTCTCTCTCTCTCTCTATCGCTCTCTCTCTCGCTCTCTCTCTCGCTCTCTCTCTCTCTCTCTCTCACACACACACACACAAACACACACACACACACACACACACACACACACACACACACACACACACACACACACACACACACACACACACACACACACACACACACACACACACACAATGAGAAGGAGATGAGATAATTGGGAATCAAACTGACCGTTAATTCTTTACAATTAGCACCCTACCAGTTCTTCATTCATACAGCTAGGCTACCTATAGGTGTCAGATGGGTATAGGCTATAGGTGCTCAGTGAGGCCAACCAGAGAGAGGTGATAACCAGTGATTATAAGGCTGTGTGGGAGAGCAGAGCTCTGTGTGTGTGTGTGTGATAATGAAACAGTTGTGTGGGTTTCAGAGTGGAGAATGCATATCATCAGAAATAATGCAACACAGATTATCACCAAAAACCTGTCACCATCTTCTGGGATGCACTCCAGAAATAGTAGTGTTGGAACACAGGTTTATCTTTAGGTGTTATAAATCATGTGTAAAGTCAATAACCAAAGTGAATCAGATATTTGGTGGACTCTGTTAGGAGAGTGGGATGGTAGGTTACTCTACCACAAAATAACCATTGGACGATGATAGATACTCAATAAAAAACACATCAATCAAAGCAGACAGATGTGTGAAGACACTGCCACCCCCCGGACAACTAGAGAAATAATAGTTAGTCTGTCTTTTCTTGTGGACGGTAGGTAGGTAGCCAAGTATTGTTGGTAACAGAGGGTTTCTTCTGCCGCCTGCTGGTGAAATGTTGAACTAATCAATAACCCAGATGTTTGGATGAAGCTACAATAGAATCTCATTTTATCTGTGAGGTTTCAGTTCATTTTGACCTCAATACATATTTTAACTGCTTGAGCTTATATTGTAAGATCTAAGAGGTTGCTTTTGGACTGAACACACACACACACACACACACACATTCCTAGTTGCCATCTAAACCATGTTTCTGATTATGAGCAAATCTGGTCTGAAACGACACCTTGGTGCACTCCTGTTGCCCAGAGCCTTATACGGAATAGAGTGCGATTTCAGATGCAGCCTTAGTTCCTGTTGCTGTTAGAGCCTCATGGTTGAGGGAGCAGAAGGTCTGTCAGCTGCACAGAACCGTCTCTCTCTACCTGTCTCTGCCTGTCTCTACCTGCCCTTTTCTCACGTTTAACTCCTGCCCCCGGGGAAAGCTGTGTTCCCCAGATCTGACATCCTGCCTGGCTGATGTTCTCTACCACACACAGAGACGAGCACAGGGCCTAAACCTCCTGATGCACAGGTAGTGTGTGTATGCGTGCGTGTGTGTGTGGAATCATGTAGAGAAAACAGTTACATTTTTACACGTTGACAATTCACGTTGATACATTTATCCAATACAAATGCTATATTTAAAGCTTACTGTACATCAATAATGTTACATTATCATTGTATCTTGATGTATAGCGTTTTAATTGTATGTAACCTATAGGTATAGGCTAGCCTCCTCTCCTCACCCAATGTCCTTTCATTGTGGAAACTAGGTTAGCTGACGATGCAGTCAATATGGTAATGAAATCTGCTCTCCTGTTGAGGGGCATAGTGATTAGAGGACAACATACACATACATGTGTGTGAGTGTGTGTGTCTGTGTTGGTGTGTGTGGACGAGTAGTTAGAGGAGAGGATCAAATATGCCCACCTTTACAGAGTAGACCTATCCATCATGCATAGCATCAGGAGCCAGCAATCCCTCTGACTTTTGATTTTTACATTTTTAAAATTGATTGAATATTCGAAACATACAATATACTTGCAGTGAAGCCGCTCAACAACCACATCATACCAGTCATCCAACAGATTGCCAGCAGCATACCACCCTGCATACCACTGCTGGCTTGCTTCTGAAGCTAACTAGGGTTGGTCCTGGTCAGTTCCTGGATGGGAGACCAGATTCTGCTGGAAGTGGTGATGGAGGGCCAGTAGGAGGCACTCTTCCCTCTGGTCTAAAAAAAATATCCCAATTCCCCAGGGCAGTGATTGGGGACACTGCCCTGTGTAGGGTGCTGTCTTTCAGATGGGATGTTAAACGGGTGACCTGTCTCTCTGAGGTCATTAAAGATCCCATGGCACTTATTGTAAGAATAGGGGTGTTTGTCCTGGCTAAGTCACCTAATAATCCCCACTTTGCAATTGGCTCATTCATCCCCCTCCTCTCCCCTGTAACTATTCCCCAGGTTGTTGCTGCAACTTACCTGGTAAAATAATGGATAAATTAAAAAAATCCCATTCAGAGCGACACACAGAAGCATCCAGGGTCAATTCCCTGCTCTACCACCATGCCAAAAAACATGAACCTGATCCCCCCCACAATTCCTCAATATCTGTCCCTCACTATTACATGAATGTATGTGTTTATTTGAATGAGAGTGTGTGTGTACAAACACCTGCATGGCATTAGTTGTAAAAACACTGCCACTTAGTGTCATTCAAATGTACTTTATATTGTGTTTTATCTTTGACCATCATTCTATCTCCCAAACAGCAGCTCCACTCCCACTTGTCTCCAATTCCACATACCAACCCTCAGCTTCCCTCAGCCCATCCCAATCCCTGTGATTTGCATGTCTTAATACACAGTTTCAACTTTAAATAGAGAGATATCTGTGATATTTGTTTGGTTTCAGTAGCTAGATAACATCTTCCTATTTCTGCTGCCATTATGAAAGAGCTGATATTGGCCTTATGGCTGTTGGCTTTAGAAGACAGCTGACTGGGTTTCTGTTTGCTCTGGCTGTGGTCCTGTGGTAATAGTGATCTGGGGTAAAGTAATATGATAGGTGTTTTCATCCCAGTGATGCTCTGTTGCTCTCCGCTGGTCTGTCTGTCTCTCTCTGTCTGTCTGTTAGGAAGGAAGCAGCTCCTGTAAGGATCAGAGGAGAGGGCCACCGGGCTCAAGGCTGCCAGAGAAAGAGAGAGAGAGAGAGAGTTAGCTCTTCAAACACACCATTCTCTCCTCAGAAGCACCAAGCACCTCTTTAATCTGCTCTTTCCTGCAGAGGAGCTGAGAGGAAGGGGAATAGAGAGACCGGACAAAGAGTTGATAGGAGAGAAACAGACGGATGGACAGTGGTGGAGTCTCTTTGGTCAGTTCTTGTGCCTCAAGTAAAGTTCAGGGTTCGGTTCGGTCCGTCCTAAACTGGTGCTGATGGGTAAACAAAGCAAAAAATAAATATCACATTAAGGAACATTTGAAATCTGATCCTTAGATAAATTAACCACAATCTGAATCCTTCATGTCTTTTAAAGCACAAAGTATGACACGTAATGCTTCCTTTTTATGGATGGATCTACAACACTGATACCGGATAAAAACACAACCCCCTCCTCTCCCTCTCTCTATCTCTATCTCGCTATTTCTTTATCTCTCTCTCTCAGTTGGATGAACGGCACACTGATGAAAGGATAGATTCAGATAAATATGGTTAGATTAATGAAATTGTTCTGTCTCACCACATCAGTAGCCTAACTGTACTGTAGCTTCTGCTATCCTACACGAATTCAATAGGCTACCCTAAGAGGAGCGTTAATGTTTGGGGTTCACCTCTAGATGTCGTTGTAGAGTAATGGAGCCACATAGGCTACAGTTCGTTTACCTGCATCAGGTTGACCTCATCTTCTGGGGCGGGGAAAACTTATATTTTTCTCTGTGAAGAGGAGCTACTCTGGATCACCGGGCATGCACACGGCGGACTGAAGACAGAGAGATTAACGGAGGATCTGTTACAGAGGTTTTGATATCGGTGATGCTTGTCAGACTCACCAATACAGTCTAATCATTAGGCTACAGCAGTCCGTGCAGACAGACCACAGCATTGCTCCGACCATCACTCTGTCGTGGAGATACAGAGTAAGACCTGTCCCGTCGAAAACCCCGCTCTACACGCAGGTAAGGCGCTCTGGAATGTAAAGCGGGATTGCTGCAAGATTTGGGGAAATTCCTGGAGCATTTATGCTACAGACACATGTAGCCTACTTAACAGTAATTTTATCTTTCGAAAATAACTGCATGCATTACGATGTTTGTCAGAAATGTAGCAAAAAAATTGTCAGATAAGTTTGGTAAATGGATAACATCGAAATGTTCTCCAGTTTTAAATAGGCATGTTTTTCTGCTTTAAATATTTGATAATCAAGTAATTGCTTCAAACCGGAGGTTGGTTGTTTTTTCACATGGCAGTTCATAGTAGCCTGGACCATGTCGTAATAGAGCTCAGTGTGAGAGTGGGTGTATAGGTCGTTAAGTGGTGGGTTATATAGTAATACCGTTTAGGACACCAGGTCTATTACTGAATCCATTAGACCTGTAGCCTACCATCTTCGAGGTAATTGTTACATTAAGGGAGCATGGGATCATAGTTCATCTCTCATCTTCCTGAGAGAGACAACGGGTTCTGAGACAGCGGCGGGTCCTGGTCCCAGTGTGTGGTTTGTGTAGTTTACTCTCCTCTCAGTCCCTCTCCTCATAATTGTTTTGACGGCGCCGCCTGGCTGTCGCCCTCCCCGGGCCCTGGGGGAAGTCCAGGGCGCAGACAGGCAGCCTAGGCCGGCCTCGACATGCTGAGTCCTGCCGCTTTCTGACGTCTGGAGCTTTGAACAACTGCTGCAGCGCTCACGGTGGAAATCAATCCCTTTTTCTCTCTGTGTCTCTGCTCCTCTGTCCCTCTCTGCCCCCAGCACACCGCCGCAGACTTTCATGTTTGAGTTAGAAAGGAAAAAGACAAGAAGAAACGGGAGAAAGAAGATGTAAATTATCTTCAAAAGCGAGTGTGGCGCCGCGGGATTAAGTGGATGAAAGGATATAGCCTACTGATGCAGTAGCCTAATATCAAAACACACACAGCATTGGTCATATTAAGAACATAGGCCTATGATTATTTATTTTTTTAAATATAAAAATCATGCATAATAAACTTTTTTTTGCAGAATGTCAGTGATACTGCTAAAACCCTAGCTAGGCTACTAGGCTAACAATTTAGTAGCCTAGTAAAGGATTTAGCTGGATCACTGACATTCTGCTACAATTTTTTAAATTATGCATGATTTTTATATAACCTTTTTTTTAATCATTATGCTCTTTTGAAGGTCTAGGACTATATATAACAGGCCTAATATATTCAGTTTACAAATGAATGTAGATTTCTGTAGAACAAACACATGCAATCAGCTGATGTAAATATCCCTTCTCCAGATACATGGCAGAAATGTATAATATTATGCCAGATAATATTTAAACAATATGTAGCCTAATATATATTGAAATGTAACAAGTTTTTAAGCAGTTTCTGTGACTGCGCTCATCTCAGTTCCCATTGTAGACTATCATCACAGGAGGAGAGAGTTCCTGAATATTTTGACCTCAGATCAAACAGGATGTTGAACTCCTTATCAGTAGATGTGTAGATAGATAATGATATGAGCTGGCCTGTAACTCATGTTGTTCTAACAACACTATAATCTGAGCCACTCTAACGACCATATATTCACATGATGTGTAAATGAAGGAGTGTATGTTCTATGTATCAATTAACTTACAGTAGTAATTATGTTATAAACGAATGTGTTTGAGGAGAGAAGACGGAATAGTGGCAGAGAGGTCACTGCTCGCTCTCTCTCTCTCTTCTTCTGTATGGCTGGCTGTTTAAGGCTACAGAGACGTTGTCAGTCCATCAGACCAAATCCCAAGGTCCCATAACCCACTGCTCTGAGTCCTCTTACACACTAGAGGCCAGCCTCAATCAGACCCCTGTACTAGGGAAGCCTGGTTCTTAACAAGGCTACAGATGCCGTAATGATTCTAGACTAAACACAAATAGGCTGACAGGCAGAGAGTCAGTCGTTCTGCTGTCATGCTAAATAATAAGGAATAGAGAAAAGCAGACAGAAACCATTTTGCCCACCTACTAATGTGTTAGAGAGACAAAGAGACACAGTAAATTACCCTGCCCACATACAGTATTAACACTCAGTAGACAAAGAGAGAGACGAAGGAGATATGGAGGGAGACGTTCTGCCCCAGTGGAGGTAAAGAAGGAGAGAGGGATCAGGGAGAGGAGACGATGAAAGACAGATCACCGTCAGATAGAAATCAAAGGGGCTACTGAGTGCAACTGCTGTAGTGTGTGTGTGGGTGTGTGTGTGCGTGCGTGTGTGGTGTCTCCTTTTCATGTGCGTTAAGAATTTGTTTTTCCTGCTCTCTGAGAGGGGAGCTGACAATCCGTCTGTAATTAAAGCAATCAGAAGATGAAGAGACTACACCAGACACACATGCACGCTCACAGTTGTATCAGTACAACCCTGTGATAATATGAACCTGTTTAAGTCTGGGAGTTTAGTTTTCAGAAAACATGGAAACAATCAGATTTTAGCTTTATCTCCATGAATCATCTGAAGCTATATATTTATTTAACCTTTATTTAACTAGGCAAGTCAGTTAAGAACAAATTCATATGTACAATGACGGCCTACCCGGGCCAAACCCTAACCCAGACGACACTGGGAAAATTGGGCACCGCCCTATGGGACAGCCGGGAATCAAACCAGGGTCTGTAGAGACGCCTCTAGCACTGAGATGCAGTGCCTTAGACCGCTGCACCACACAAGAGCCCAAAAGAGGGTAGGTAGTCTTTCACTAGATGAATCTATCTCTATCCCTTCCATCCCTTTCTCTCTCCCAACGGCTGGTGAGTGTGTGAGTGCATTTCAATGTATGTTTGATACCTGTGTGGTTTGTTTTCAATATAACTTTTCAGCCAACAAACTGGAAGCAGCAGGATGTTGTGTGTCTGTGTGCGTGTATGTATGTTTTTTTTTGTGTGTGTGTTTATTTGTGTGTGTTTGCACACATGCACGTGTATGTGAGAAAGGATTTAGTTGGGTTCTTGAGTGCATCTCTTTCCTGATTGATGAGAGTGAGAAGCCATTTCCTAATCTGACAGAGTCATTATCGACTCACAGTAAATATCATTACGGGGTTAAACATTCATTTCCGTCACATCCTTTAGGTGACAGATCCCATCTGTTACCACTGAGTTCCTGATCAGGGAACTGGGGTGAGGGTTAGAGAGAGATAGGGTTAATGTAGAGGAAGGGAGTTTGGGATATCATAAGGGTCCTGCGTTATGGTTATGGTGAGGGTTGGGGATTGGGGAACAGAGAGGTGCAAACCTTTTTTAAACTAACCTTGGGCACTATTCAATTAAATCTGTTTACCAGGTTTACAGAACCAACTTCAAAACATATTTTGCTACAAGAGTGAACGTTAGGAATCACGTAGAAAGTTAAACTAGACTGGATATCTAGGATCATTCTGAACATTCATCACTTTAGGGGAAGAATGGGGTATCTGTCTCATCCTGTGGTATTGGTAGAATATTTCCCAGTGTTCCCTATAGCAGTTTCCCAAACTCGGTCCTGAATCAGCTGTGTAATGCTAAGGCAAAAAACAAAACCATGCCTTATAGAGTTCATAGCTGTCACCCTGTTCTGACAAAGACACAGAGAGCTCCACACATAGACAATATATCAGGTTCTATGTCTATTGCTCCACATCTGTCAATCATTGTCAGAGAGAGAGAGGGAAGGAGAGATGGAGAGAGAAAGAGTGATAGCGAGAGGGAGTGATAGAGACAGAGAGAGACAGAGAGAGACAGAGGGATAAAACCCCATCCTAACACTACTAGGACAATGCTTTTTACCTTGCTCTCCGCTACATCTAAATAAGGCTGTTGTTTTGGCGCCTACCTACCACTAGTGTGTGTGTGTGTGTGTGTGTGTGCGTGTGCGTGTGCGTGTGCGTGTGTGTAGATGATTGCCCCTGCTGCGTCTCTAGGGGGACTTTCCAATAGATTAGTCTGTCTGAATACCAACACTGACAACCCTGACAGGGTCACTAATGACTTAATAACAGTTAATAGTTAGAGATAATTGTAACTGTTAGATCAGATGAAGTTTACGCTGGCTACTATTCACTCTGATTTACTGCTGTAATGGAAGACTATTGTTGCAAATAACTAACGCAGTATAAAATGCTCAAAGTGTTTTACATTGTTCATTGGAGGGTGAGATACATCCCGAATTAAACTGTGTGCCAGGATGTTACTAGAATGCTAAATCACCTTCAATCAACATGGTACTGATACATGCAGCTGCTCAACCTGCTCCATACTGCTAATTAGTGATGGTTATTGAGAGAGCGACAGATAGAGAGAGAGAGAGAGAGAGAGAGAGAGAGGTAAGAGGTAGGAGGAGGGAGGGATGTTAGAGGGAGAAGAGAGAGAGAGAGAGAGAGAGGAACAGGTTTAGTGAACAGAACCAGAAAACACTGACATTTTTCGAGGGACAGAATCAGAACCGGGAACGAAAGTGATCTATAGTGTTCCGGAAGAGATCTGTTATTTTGTGCGTGTGTAGGCTACCTGTCCCTCCCCTTCCAAAGCATAGCCTACTACTGACGTTAGTAGTCTAGTAGACTATGATTGAGAAAAATAACAATGGAAAACCACGCCTCCAGCATGAGGTGTTGAAAGCAATTTAGGAGCTTTTATAAAAAAAAGAAAAGAATAATATAAATAAAAAATATAAACTCAACATGTAAAGTGTTTCATGAGCTGAAATAAAAGGTCCCAGAAATGTTCCATTCGCATAAAAAGCTTATTTCTGCACAAATGTATTTACATCCCTGTTGGTGAGCATTTAGTGTCCTTTGCAGTGGCGGTTCTAGCTTGGGCGAACCCCACCTTCAGCGTGGCATGCAAATGAGCAATAGAAAACCAATCGCACAAATGTCACCATATATATGAGGTTGATCGATTAAGCGGCATGGCTACCTGTCATGCGAATGCAGCAAGGAGCCAAGGTAAGGTGCTAGCTAGCATTAAACTTATCTTTATAAAAAAACATTCAATCTTAACATAATCACTAGTTAACTACACATGGTTGATTATATTACTAGTTTATCTAGCTTGTCCTGCGTTGCATATAATCAATGCGGTGCCTGTTAATTTATCATCGAATCACAGCCTACTTCGCCAAACAGGGGATGATTTAACAAGCGCATGCACCAATGTGTACCTAACCATAAACATCAATGCCTTTCTTAAAATCAATACACAAGTATGTTTTTTTTAACCTACATATTTTGTTAATATTGCCTGCTAACATGAATTTCTTTTAACTAGAGAAATTGTGTCACATCTCTTACGTTCTGTGCAACAGAGTCAGGGTATATGCAGCAGTTTGGGCCGCCTGGCTCGTTGCGAACTGTGTGAAAACCATTTCTTTCTAACAAGGACCGTAATTAATTTGCCAGAATTGTACATAATTATGACATTACATTGAAGGTTGTGCAATGTAACAGCAATATTTAGACTAATGGATGCCACCCATTAGATAAAAGACGGAACGGTTGTGTATTTTACTGAAAGAATAAACGTTTTGTTTTCGAAATGATAGTATCCGGATTTGACCATATTAATGACCTAAGGCTCGTATTTCTGTGTGTTTATTATATTATAATTATAATTAAGTCTATGATTTGATATTTGATAGAGCAGTCTGACTGAGCGGTGGTAGGCTGCAGCAGGCACGTAAGCATTCATTCAAACAGCACTTTTGAAGACTCATGTTAAAAGGAACCACCAGCTTTCATATGTTCTCATGTTCTGAGCAAGGAACTAAAACGTTAGCTTTTTTACATGGCACATATTGCACTTTTACTTTCTTCTCCAACACTGTGTTTTTGCATTATTTAAACCAAATTGTTTATTATTTGAGACTAAATAGATTTTATTGATGTATTATAATACAGTTTATTTTGATTTCTTAAGCACGATTTTCAAAACAGGGCCCGTGTTTTCAAAACACTACTATCTAACCTCCAAACGAGCTTCAATGCCATACAACACTCCTTCCGTGGCCTCCAACTGCTCTTAAATGCTAGTAAAACCAAATGCATGCTTTTCAACCGTTTGCTGCCTGCACCCGCACGCCCAACTAGCATCACCACCCTGGTTGGTTCCGACCTAGAATATGTGGACATCTATAAGTACCTAGGTGTCTGGCTAGACTGTAAACACTCCTTCCAGACTCATATCAAACATCTCCAATCTAAAATCAAAGTCGGCTTTCTATTCCGCAACAAAGCCTCCTTCACTCACGCCGCCAAACTTACCCTAGTAAAACTGACTATCCTACCGATCCTCGACTTCGGCGATGTCATCTACAAAATAGCTTCCAATACTCTACTCAGCAAACTGGATGCAGTTTATCACAGTGCCATCCGTTTTGTTACTAAAACACCTTATACCACCCACCACTGCGACCTGTATGCTCTAGTTGGCTGGCCCTTGCTACATATTCGTCGCCAGACCCACTGGCTCCAGGTCATCTACAAGTCCATGCTAGGTAAAGCTCCACCTTATTTCAGTTCACTGGTCACGATGGCAACACCCACCCGTAGCACGCCATCCAGCAGGTGTATCTCACTGATCATCCCTAAAGCCAACACCTCATTTGGCCGCCTTTCGTTCCAGTTCTCTGCTGCCTGTGACTGGAACGAATTGCAAAAATCGCTGAAGTTGGAGACTTTTATCTCCCTCACCAACTTCAAACATCTGCTATCTGAGCAGCTAACCGATTGTACATAGTCTATCGGTAAATAGCCCACCCAATTTTACCTACCTCATCCCCATACTGTTTATATTTATCTACTTTTCTGCTCTTTTGCACACCAATATACCTGTACATCATTTATCACTCCAGTGTTAATCTGCAAAATTGTAATTATTCGCCTACCTCCTCATGCCTTTTGCACACAATGTATATAGACACTCTTTTTTTCTACTGTGTTATTGACTTGTTAATTGTTTACTCCATGTGTAACTCTTTGTTGTCTGTTCACACTGCTATGCTTTATTTTGGCCAGGTCGCAGTTGCAAATGAGAACTTGTTATCAACTAGCCTACCTGGTTAAATAAAGGTGAAATAAAAAATAAAACTACACACAATTAGCACAACCACACACCCAATTAGCAAAACACTACAGATCCTTTGCAAAATTAAACACTCTTGTAAAAACTATACACTTCTTTTTAAAAACCACACTTTGTTACCATGTGAAACACACGTTTCACATTACTATACTCTGTTTGCACAAGTTACACTCTGCTGTGATAAACCTAAAACACTTTTAGCACTTCTACTTCCCCATGATTAGAGTAGGCTACTATCAACAAAGTACAAATATAATGTAAATTCACCAAACACTACACAAGACCAATGTTGCAGACTGAAGAAACTAATTTATTTCTCAACACGCCCAAAATGTTGACATGGAGATTCATAATACTGTAACCAAACGTCACTTTACGTATTGTAAGTTCAAAAATAATAATAAATAAATAACTAGACATTGTCTCTTCGCCTAGCTGGATCTGGCCAGAGAATTTCATCAACATCGCAGGCAATGTTGTCATTAGCAAGACACCTTGGAAAGAAACGTCTTGAATGACGAATCCATCCTTGCATTGCTGCTACCTCCATCTGGTCACAGGCCTCCATGGCTTGGATGAGGGGTACCTCAGCCTGGAGACGGAGATCATATACCTTCCACCGCCATGCCGAGAAAAACTCTTCTATAGGGTTGAGGAATGGAGAGTGTGGTGGAAGATATAGGAGGGTGAAATGTGGATGTTGCTGAAACCAGTTCTGAACCAGAGCAGAGTGGTGGAAAGACACATTGTCCCAGACAACAATGTATTGCATATGATCGATTTGATTTTCTGCTGTTATGTTGTGTAATTGGTCCAAGAATGTAAGTATGAGTGCTGTGTTGTAAGGGCCCGTATGGGCATGGCGGTGGAGGACCCCATTCTGTGTAATGGCTGCACAGAGTGTTACATTACCCCCACGTTGCCCTGGGACATTGACTATAGCCCTGTGGCTAATGATGTTTCTTCCCCTCCTTCGTGTTCTCAGCCTCATCTACGTAAATGAACTCATGCTGGATCTCCTCTCCATCCATTCGTAAAATGGAAAAACAGTGTCAGGCAAAATTGTGTAGTTCAGTGTAGATCTAGTATACATATTACAGTACAGTAAAATATTATGAGACAGTATGCAAGATCACACTGCTAAAGTGAATACATACCTCTGCATAATCATGCCGCAGTCGTTTCACCCTTTCGGAATTGCGCTCGAAAGGCACTCGATAAATTTGCTTCATTTGAATATGTTTTTTTTTCGGATGCGTGGCAGTGTTGATGTTGAGACCTGATGGATATCGTTGAAAATGGCGTGTTTATTGACAACGTTAGCTTGGAGCTGCTTGAGTGTTATAGCATTGTTGGCCAAAACCATGTTTACTATCTCTCTCTCTTGCTGTTCTGTGAACATAGGAGGCCTTCCCCCTTGTTGTCCCTGACCCTCATCCTATGTAGAAAAAAAACAGTATACAATAGTACAGTAATTTCACAGGAAAAGGTAACAGAAGTGCTGATAGTGCATAGAATACAGTACTGTAAGCTGTTACTGAAACCGTGCAGATGTTTTTGATATGATGATATTTTTACAATACCTATTTTCCAGTCGAAATGTTCTCATCACACTTGCCACTCTATATCGGCTTAGATTTGGCTGTACTCGCAGTCCAGCCTCCCTCAGCGTCAGGCCGTGGTTGACAATGTGGTCAACCAGTGTTGCGCGGATCTCATTTGTTATATTCGGTCCTCTTTGAGCACCTTCTTGTCTTCCTCTTCCTCCCCTTCCTCCTCCTCCTCGTTGTTCTCCTCGTCGTCCTCCTCGTTCTCCTCCTCGTCCTCCTCGTTCTCCTCGTCGTCCTCCTCCTCCTCCTCGTCTTACTCTTTCTGACTCTTTCCATTGTGCTTGAAGACCGATGAACTCACCTGCTGCTTTTTATAGTGCTTATACACCTGATTGGTGTCTACAATTACAGTTTTCCCCAATTGCTAAAACACAATTTCGCAAACTAGGCTGGTTTTATCAAAATACATAACACAATTCACAAAACCACACCCCCAAACTGCAAAATACCTCATATATCCTACAAAATGAAGCACTGCAACCAAAACTACATATAGCATTATCAAAATCAGACGTTTGCATGAAATGACTCACACTTCATTCATATTACCAGATTTATGTCTAACCAACTACACACACTTCATTCATATGACCAGATTTATGTCTAACCAACTACACACACTTCATTCATATTACCAGATTTATGTCTAACCAGCTACACACACTTCATTCATATTACCAGATTTATGTCTAACCAACTACACACACTTCATTCATATTACCAGATTTATGTCTAACCAACTACACACACTTCATTCATATTACCAGATTTATGTCTAACCAACTACACACACTTCATTCATATTACCAGATGTTTGTCTAACCAACTACACACACTTCATTCATATTACCAGATGTTTGTCTAACCAACTACACACACTTCATTCATATTACCAGATGTTTGTCTAACCAACTACACACACTTCATTCATATTACCAGATTTATGTCTAACCAACTACACACACTTCATTCCTATTACCAGATGTTTGTCTAACCAACTACACACTGTTGGGCATAATGAAAAGCACTCTCATCTTTAGTATGCTTTGACATAATACGAAAATAGTTCAAAATGTAGAAAATCTTCAGATGCACAGAAGTATTTGCAGATACACACACATGCTGTTGAAACACTTTATTATTATTATTTTTTTCACCAAACAAGTCAGTGCAACATATGCACAGCAGATATATTTACAGTGGACTGAACAAAAATATGCTCACAAAAAAACAGTAAACTGAAAAAGAAAATTGCAGAAAAAATATATAGAAAAAAAGAGGCAAGAAAAATAATTAGGCAGCATCTTGCCGCACAGCTGGGTCTGGCCACAACGCCTCGTCCACATCACAGCTGGGTCTGGCCACAACGCCTCGTCCACATCACAGCTGGGTCTGGCCACAACGCCTCGTCCACATCACAGCTGGGTCTGGCCACAACGCCTCGTCCACATCACAGCTGGGTCTGGCCACAACGCCTCGTCCACATCACAGCTGGGTCTGGCCACAACGCCTCGTCCACATCACAGCTGGGTCTGGCCACAACGCCTCGTCCACATCACAGCTGGGTCTGGCCACAACGCCTCGTCCACATCACAGCTGGGTCTGGCCACAACGCCTCGTCCACATCACAGGCAATATCTTCCCTTGCCAGACATCGAGGGAAGAAGCGCCTTGAGTGCCTTATCCATCCCTGAATCGCACCCACATCAATCTCATCACATGCCTCTTCCATAGCCTGCACAAGAGGCCTGCGCACAAAGGGCTGCTGGTCGTATACCTTCCACCGCCATGCCGAAAATAACTCTTCTATGGGGTTCAGAAATGGTGAGTATGGTGGGAGGTATTGCACGAGAAATGGTGGGTGGTCAGAAAACCAGTTTTTGACTGGAGCTGCACGATGAACGCTCACGTTGTCCCATACTACAACGTACCGGGTTCTTTGATGATCTGCATCATTCATACGCTCTGGTGGTATGAGAATGTTGTGGAGTCTGTCCAGAAATGTGAGAATATGGGCTGTGTTGTATGGTCCAAGGTTGGCATGACGGTGGAGGACACCATGCGTATTGGAGATGGCAGCGCACATTGTGATGTTCTCACCACGTTGGCCAGGAACATCTATAATGGCTCTGTGGCCAATGACGTTTCTCCCCCTTCTTCTGGTCTTTGCTAGGTTGAACCCAGCCTCATCTATAAAGATGAACTCATGTGGGATTGCATGAGCATCCATTTCCAGTACTCCCTGAAAACAAAGAACAAAAGCAGTCTATATGGTGTTATCCAGTACACTGGGAAACAATGTTGTGTAGTGTACTGCAGTCAATATGGTGTTATCCAGTACACTGGGAAACAATGTTGTGTAGTGTACTGCAGTCAATATGGTGTTATCCAGTACACTGGGAAACAATGTTGTGTAGTGTACTGCAGTCAATATGGTGTTATCCAGTACACTGGGAAACAATGTTGTGTAGTGTACTGCAGTCAATATGGTGTTATCCAGTACACTGGGAAACAATGTTGTGTAGTGTACTGCAGTCAATATGGTGTTATCCAGTACACTGGGAAACAATGTTGTGTAGTGTACTGCAGTCAATATGGTGTTATCCAGTACACTTGGAAACAATGTTGTGTAGTGTACTGCAGTCAATATGGTGTTATCCAGTACACTGGGAAACAATGTTGCGTGTAGTGTACTGCAGTCAATATGGTGTTATCCAGTACACTGGGAAACAATGTTGCAGTCAATATGTTGTTATCCAGTACACCGGGAAACAATGTTGTAGTGTACTGCAGTCAATATGGTGTTATCCAGTACACTGGGAAACAATGTTGTGTAGTGTACTGCAGTCAATATGGTGTTATCCAGTACACTGGGAAACAATGTTGCAGTCAATATGGTGTTATCCAGTACACTGGGAAACAATGTTGTGTAGTGTACTGCAGTCAATATGGTGTTATCCAGTACACTGGGAAACAATGTTGTGTAGTGTACTGCAGTCAATATTGTACTTACATCCACATATGTTCGTCTGACCTCTTTGTTTCTTTGAGAGTTTGTCTCAAACGGCACCTTATAAAGTTGTTTCATTCTGATTTGGTTTTGCTTGAGAATGCGAGCCAATGTGGACAGACTGACTCGTTGAATGTTGTTGAATATGGTGTTGTCTTGGATGATGTGGCTTTGAATTTCTCGTAATCTGATTTCATTATTTTCCAAAACCAAGTTTACAATGTTAGCTTCCTGTACCCCGGTGAACATTTGGCCCCTTCCTCTACCATGGTTGCGTCTCTCAGTCCTTTAGAAAAACAAAAAAACTTAAATATAGGGCTTGGACAATGCAACCTAAAGATATTTCCCCCACAGTAGAGTAAATTCTACAGGAAATTTGTGCAGTTAGTGTATGACTTCAGCCATTCATGAAGTAAACAGGTGTCACCCAACTGATACACTATGACATGGGGTGTACTACATAGTGTGAATGAAATGTTGGTTACATACCTGTACTCCAGTCTAAATGTCCGGATGACACAGGCGACAGTAAAACGGCTCAAGTTGGGCTGCACTCTCTGTCCAGCCTCTCACATTGTCAGCCCATGGTTGATGACATGATCAACTAAGGTTGCTCTGATTTCATTTGAAAGATGTTGTCTTCTTTGGCCATGAACTTCTCTACCAGCTCTACCCATACCTCTCACTCTTCCTCCCCCTCTCATTCTCACCCTCCCTCTTCCTATTCCTCTCTCTGCAACGGCTTCCATTGTTGTTGTAAAACAAAAGGTGCTCACCTGTGGTCTTTTCACAGTGCTTACTTCCTGATTGAAGTGGCAACATTTAACCATTGAGGTGTTTGGCCAGGTGGCACATGTATTGGCCAATTAGCTCATGTAGTGTCATTTTGAATGGCAGTGTTTTGAAATGGCAAACATGTGACTTTATGTCAGATTGTTGTGTCTTATGCAGAGAACCGTGTGCAGTGCATTTAACAAGTGCCATTTTGAATTGCAAAATGTGTGTAAAGCAGAAAATGTGTTTAGACTTTTGGAGACTTGAGAAGAGGTTTTGCTTTCTGTGTGTCAGTTTAAATAATTGTGCTGTGCATGTCATTTTAGTGTGTTAGCAATTGGAAAAAACTGTAAGCAAACGAGTGTTTGCACACCTGATGACTGTGTTGAACCAACTGGTTGGACGGTGTGGTAATTTGACAGTCAGTGCTTTGGTATTGCAAGGACGTGACTTCATGATAGATTTTTTGTGTGTAATGTATGTTAAGTGTGTTTAGTGTTTTGCAAATCACTGTGTGTAGAGTTTTGCAACAAGTGTGAGGTTGACAATGTGCTTATAGTTGTGCAAATATGGGCTGATGTTTTGCTTCTTGAGTGTAAGGTTTTGCTAATAGTGTACTACTTTTAATTTTAGTGTGTAAGCAATCCACAAAAACTGTAAGTTAAAATAATAGTGTTCATTCAGTATTGTTGTAATTGTCATTATTATGAATATATATATATATAAAATCGGCCGATTAATCGGTATCAGCTTTTTCTGGTCCTCCAATAATCGGTATCGGTATCAGCGTTGAAAACTCATAATCGGTTGACCTCTAATATATATATATATATATATATATATATATATATATATATATATATATATATATATATGTATTTTTTTGCGGGCACCCCGAGCCACCCCCGGCAAGATGCCGCCCTGGGCGGCTGCCCATGTTGCCAATTACCTAAATCCGCCACTGGTCCTTTGCCAAGTTAATCCATCCACTTGACAGGTGTGGCATATCAAGAAGCTGATTGAACAGCATGATCATAACATGATCATAATGTCCCCCCTGTGCTGGGGACAATAAAAGGCCACTCTAAAATGTGCAGTTTTATCATGTGGCACAATGCCACAGAATACTCAAGTTTTGAGGGAGCGTGCCGTTGGCATGCTCCATCTAACTGTAGGAATGGTATGGGAAGGCATAAGCTACAGACAACGAACATAATTGCATTTTATCTATGGCAATGTTTGGAATGCTCTGGGTCGATGTGTATGACAGCGTGTTCCAGTTCCCGCCAATATCCAGCAACTTTGCACAGCCATTGAAGAGGAGTGGGACAACATTCCACAGCCACAATCAACAGCCTGATCCACTCTATGTGGAGGAGATGTGTTGCGCTGCATGAGGAACATGGTGGCCACACCAGATACTGACTGGTTTTCTGATTCATAATTTTTTTTTAAGGTATCTGTCACCAACAGATTCCCAGTCATGTGAAATCCATAGATTAGGGCCTTTGAACTTATTTCAATTGACTGATTTTCTCATATGAACTGTAACTCAGTAAAATCTTTGAAATTGTTGCATGTTGCGTTTATATTTTTGTTCAGTGTACATACTAAATGTATTGTTTCTTGTTGGCTCTGTATTATGATCCTGGGGATCAATGCGTTGTATTTGTGTACCTTTAAAAATAGATCTATCTTATTTTTGAGTGACAGCCCACGGGTGGATTCAAGCTGACTATTAAAGTATAGGAATGTATTTATTGTGCATGTAGCCTCCCCCAACTAGAAAATAAAAATAAGAATAAAGATAAAAATGTAATAAAAAAAATAATAGGTTGAATTAACCAAAGCGTAATTTTCATCATTCCAATCAGTAAAAGCACTTCAGATGAACAACAACGTCGTCCCACTTTTTAAAGTGAATCATCACGTCCGTAAAAGTGAGCTCTGTAAACCAATGCCTAAGGAGAGTCTCTCCTTTCTAATGCTTTACTGTGCCAGGCAATCTGTACGGTCTATGTTTTATAAGCCATGCCTGAGGTGTGGGTCTATATAAAGTATTTCTTTGTGCCTGAGGTGTGGGTCTATATAAAGTATTTCTTTGTGCCTGAGGTGTGGGTCTATATAAAGTATTTCTTTGTGCCTGAGGTGTGGGTCTATATAAAGTATTTATTTGTGCCTGAGGTATGGGTCTATATAAAGTATTTATTTGTGCCCGAGGTGCGGGTCTGTATAAAGTATTTCTTTGTGCCCGAGGTGTGGGTCTATATAAAGTATTTATTTGTGCCCGAGGTGCGGGTCTGTATAAAGTATTTCTTTGTGCATGAGGTGCAGGTCTATATAAAGTATTTCTTTGTGCCCGAGGTGCGGGTCTTTTAAAGTCTTTATTTGTGCCTGAGGTGTCGGTCTGCAGAAAGTCGTTCTTTGTGCCCGAGGTGTGGGTCTGTCATGCCGTTAATGACACAGATAATGACTGTCAGTGTGTTTATGTGAGATTAACTCTCGTTTGAAGATTAATACCCTTGGGCCTGGGGAGACTGAGGTTGGCTTTTAACACAGACATGTCCCGACAGGGAGGTGAGGGAGAGGGAGGGATAGGGAAGGAGGAAGAGAAGGAGAGAGGAGGGACAAATAGAGGGAGAGGTGGGGGACAGATGGGGAGAAGAATATGAGTGAGAGGCAGAGAGAGGAAGTGGGAAAGAGCAAAGGGAGAGTGAGATGGAGCTAGAGGGATCAGAAAGAGGGAGGGATCTAGAGGGATAGGGAAGGGTGAGGGAGATAGAGGGATAGGGATGGGTGAAGGAGCTAGAGGGATAGGAAAGAGTGAGGGAGCTAGAGGGATAGGAAAGAGTGAGGGAGGGAGAGGGATAGGAAAGAGTGAGGGAGGGAGAGAGAAAGAGCGAGAGAAGGGAGAGAGATGCTCTTGAAATAGAGTGATGCATTCCAGTCCAGGGGAGTAGGGAGTGTGTGTGTGGATGTGTGGAAGTGGGTGTGTACGGGGTGCAGGGGACTCGCGGGGGTTTAAGGGGCTGGAGCCTGATGAAAGCATCAGGGTGAGTGTGTGTGTATGTGTGTGCGTGTGTGTTCGTTTAGTCTGATAATGAGGTGCTCGGGGCAGCGTCGTTTGGCAGCTCTCACTTCCTGTTCAGAAGACAAGCTTTTTATCAAAACAAAAAGTTACATTTTCTTCTTTTATCCTGAAAGACCGGCAGCGCCACTGGGTCTCCTAAACACACACACACACACACGCACGCACACACACACACACACACACACACACACACACACACACACACACACACACACACACACACACACACACACACACACACACACAAACACTCCACGATGATTCGCACAATTAAGCTAATTTCAGCTCAGAAGTCAGGTCTGTGTGTGTGTGTGTGTGTGTGTGTGTGTGTGTGTGTTTAGGAGACCCAGTGCATGGGGGCTGTGATTAAACAGGATCAAAGGGAAAAGGACGTGACCCTTTCAGACGATCAGCTCCGTTCAACATGTGAACGTTTCTCTCCAGTTACAGTAGCACCTTGATCTGGAACACAGGAACCGTCCTGGAGACCGACCCCCTCCCATTCCACTTACCCACCACCCCCGGCCCACAATCCCCCACCCAGTCTCCTGAAACCATGAAAGAAAGAGGGCGTGGATTTCATCTCCCTCTGATTAATTAAAGTAGTGTAGTCGATCTAATCTGTGTTTGACTGACTGACTATTTATAGTGTAGTAGTTAGTGGTAACTCTATCTCTGAATCCCATCAGCTGTTGTGTTAGTGAACGTCAGTGTCTCTCCAGCTCTTCAGTTGAGCTGTCTCAGAGAGAGAGAAGAGTCGGGGTGTCAGAGGGTACACAATGCTCTTTTCTCCTGCTGTGTGTACGTGTGTGTGTGCGTGTCTGTGCGTCTCTGTGTGTGTGTGTGTGTGTGTGATACCTGCAGAGTTAAGGTGACAGCGGGACCCCTATGGCAGACAGGCTAAACTCGTTCTCTCTTTATGGATCATTTGATACAATAACAGCTCCATGAATATAACTATTACACACACTGCATGGTGCTGCATACAGTACACACCAACGCTACAGTACACCAACACTACAGTACACCGACACTACAGTACACCGACACTACAGTTCACCAACACTACAGTACACCAACACTACAGTACACCAACACTACAGTACACCAACACTACAGTACACACCAACACTACAGTACACACCAACACTACAGTTCACCAACACTACAGTACACCAACACTACAGTACACCAACACTACAGTACACACCAACACTACAGTACACACCAACACTACAGTACACACCAATACTACAGTTCACCAACACTACAGTACACCAACACTACAGTACACACCAACACTACAGTACACACCAACACTACAGATCACCAACACTACAGTACACCAACACTACAGTACACACCAACACTACAGCACACACCAACACTACAGTTCACCAACACTACAGTACACCAACACTACAGTACACACCAACACTACAGTACACACCAACACTACAGTACACACCAACACTACAGTACACCAACACTACAGTACACACCAACACTACAGTACACACCAACACTACAGTACACCAACACTACAGTACACACCAACACTACAGTTCACCAACACTACAGTACACCAACACTACAGTTCACCAACACTACAGTTCACCAACACTACAGTACACACCAACACTACAGTTCACCAACACTACAGTTCACCAACACTACAGTACACACCAACACTACAGTACACACCAACACTACAGCACACCAACACTAGAGTACACACCAACGCTACAGTACACCAACACTACAGTTCACCAACACTACAGTACACACCAACACTACAGTTCACCAACACTACATTACACACCAACACAACAGTTCACTAACACTACAGTACACACCAACACTACAGTACACCAACACTAGACTTCACACCAACGCTACAGTACACCAACACTACAGTACACCAACACTACAGTACACACCAACACTACAGTACACCAACACTACAGTACACACCAACACTACAGTTCACCAACACTACAGTACACCAACACTACAGTTCACCAACACTACAGTTCACCAACACTACAGTACACACCAACACTACAGTTCACCAACACTACAGTTCACCAACACTACAGTACACACCAACACTACAGTTTACCAACACTACAGTACACACCAACACTACAGTACACACCAACACTACAGCACACCAACACTAGAGTACACACCAACGCTACAGTACACCAACACTACAGTTCACCAACACTACAGTACACACCAACACTACAGTTCACCAACACTACAGTACACACCAACACAACAGTTCACCAACACTACAGTACACACCAACACTACAGCACACCAACACTAGAGTACACACCAACGCTACAGTACACCAACACTACAGTACACCAACACTACAGTACACCAACACTACAGTACACACCAACACTACAGTACACCAACACTACAGTACACACCAACACTACAGTACACACCAACACTATAGTACACCAACACTAAAGTTCACCAACACTACAGTTCACCAACACTACAGTACACACCAACACTACAGTACACACCAACACTACAGTACACCAACACTACAGTACACCAACACTACAGTACACACCAACACTACAGTTCACCAACACGACAGTACACCAACACTACAGTACACACCAACACTACAGCACACACCAACACTACAGTACACCAACACTACAGTACACACCAACACTACAGTACACCAACACTACAGTTTACCAACACTACAGTACACACCAACACTACAGTACACACCAACACTACAGCACACCAACACTAGAGTACACACCAACGCTACAGTGCACCAACACTACAGTTCACCAACACTACAGTACACACCAACACTACAGTTCACCAACACTACAGTACACACCAACACAACAGTTCACCAACACTACAGTACACACCAACACTACAGCACACCAACACTAGAGTACACACCAACGCTACAGTACACCAACACTACAGTACACCAACACTACAGTACAGCAACACTACAGTACACACCAACACTACAGTACACCAACACTACAGTACACACCAACACTACAGTACACACCAACACTATAGTACACCAACACTAAAGTTCACCAACACTACAGTTCACCAACACTACAGTACACACCAACACTACAGTACACACCAACACTACAGTACACCAACACTACAGTACACCAACACTACAGTACACACCAACACTACAGTTCACCAACACGACAGTACACCAACACTACAGTACACACCAACACTACAGCACACACCAACACTACAGTACACCAACACTACAGTACACACCAAAACTACAGTACACACCAACACTATAGTCCACACCAACACTACAGTTCACCAACACTACAGCACACCAACACTACAGTACACACCAACACTACAGTCCACACCAACACTACAGTTTACCAACACAACAGCACACCAACACTAGAGTACACACCAACGCTACAGTACACCAACACTACAGTTCACCAACACTACAGTACACACCAACACTACAGTTCACCAACACTACAGTACACACCAACGCAACAGTTCACCAACACTACAGTACACACCAACACTACAGCACACCAACACTAGAGTACACACCAACACTACAGTACACCAACACTACAGTACACACCAACACTACAGTACACCAACACTACAGTACACACCAACACTACAGTGCACACCAACACTACAGTACACCAACACTACAGTTCACCAACACTACAGTTCACCAACACTACAGTACACACCAACACTACAGTACACACCAACACTACAGTACACCAACACTACAGTTCACCAACACTACAGTTCACCAACACTACAGTACACACCAACACTACAGTACACACCAACACTACAGTACACCAACACTACAGTACACACCAACACTACAGTACACACCAACACTACAGTTCACCAACACGACAGTACACCAACACTACAGTACACACCAACACTACAGCACACACCAACACTACAGTTCACCAACACTACAGTACACACCAACACTACAGTACACACCAACACTACAGTACACACCAACACTACAGTACACACCAACACTACAGTACACATCAACACTACAGTACACACCAACACTACAGTTCACCAACACTACAGTACACACCAACACTACAGTTCACACCAACACTACAGTACACCAACACTACAGTACACCAACACTACCGTACACACCAACACTACAGTTCACCAACACTACAGTACACACCAACAACACTACAGTACACACCAACACTACAGTACACACCAACACTACAGTACACATCAACACTACAGTACACACCAACACTACAGTTCACCAACACTACAGTACACACCAACACTACAGTTCACACCAACACTACAGTACACACCAACACTACAGTACACCAACACTACAGTACACACCAACACTACAGTACACACCAACACTACAGTACACCAACACTACAGTTCACCAACACTACAGTACACACCAACACTACAGTACACACCAACACTACAGTACACCAACACTACAGTACACCAACACTACAGTACACCAACACTACCGTACACACCAACACTACAGTTCACCAACACTACAGTACACACCAACAACACTACAGTACACACCAACACTACAGTACACACCAACACCACAGTACACCAACACTACAGTTCACCAACACTACAGTACACCAACACCACAGTTCACCAACACTACAGTACACACCAACACTACAGCACACACCAACACTGTAGTTCACCAACAACACTACAGTACACCAACAACACTACAGTACACACCAACACTACAGTACACACCAACACCACAGTACACCAACACTACAGTTCACCAACACTACAGTACACCAACACCACAGTTCACCAACACTACAGTACACACCAACACTACAGCACACACCAACACTGTAGTTCACCAACAACACTACAGTACACCAACACTACAGTACACCAACAACACTACAGTACACCAACACCACAGTACACCAACACTACAGTTCACCAACACCACAGTTCACCAACACCACAGTACACCAACACTACAGTTCACCAACACTACAGTACACCAACACCACAGTTCACCAACACTACAGTACACACCAACACTACAGCACACACCAACACTGTAGTTCACCAACAACACTACAGTACACCAACAACACTACAGTACACCAACACCACAGTACACCAACACTACAGTTCACCAACACCACAGTTCACCAACACTACAGTACACACCAACACTACAGTTCACCAACACTACAGTACACACCAACACTGTAGTTCACCAACATTATAGCCTCTTAATGTCTGGATAAAGGCTTTGTTCAATATCTGAAACCACAGTAAAATCCAGCTAATTCTCTCTCTTTCTCTCTCTCTCTTTCTCTCGCTCTCTCTCAACCTGTTGTTTCTTGCATATGGTGCAATTATCTGTCAGAGAGACTCCATGAGAAATTTACTTGATAACAATAATTACAGTGTGTGTGTGTGTGTGTCTTACACAACCTCTCCGCTTCAGAGACTGTTTTTGTCTTAGTTACTATTCAAATACATATTTGCAGTGAATATAATTCCCCCTAAAGACAGGCAGACAGGCTTACATGTTGCCCATCCTGTGGGTCTGAGTCAGAATGCCTTGCATGTGAATTTCCCCGTCCAATCCTGGGTTTGTCTAAATGACTTTATGTACTGTGTGTTTGTGTGAGAGTGAGCTACACTTCCTTAGTATGTTACTACACTCTTTGAAAAAAGGGATCCAAAAGCGTTCTTCAGCTGTCCCCATAGGAGAACCCTTTTAAGTTCCAGGTAGAACTCTCTGTAAAAAGGGTTCTACATGGGACCCAAAAGGGTTCTACCTGAAACCAAAAAGGGTTATTCAAAGGGTTATCCTATGGGGACAGCCGAAGACCCTTTCAGGTTCTAGATAGCGTAGGGGCTGTATAGAGACAGTATGGGACTAGTTCAAGATTTGGGAGGTAAAACAGGAGCAGTATCAGCAGCATTGTCTCCATGTAGTGTAAAGGTTTCTATTATTTAGGGAATGTATTTCCACAAACTAAAGAGACAGCGTGGTGGAGTGTTGAGATTCACCTTTAAAGACTTGGCTGCTTGCTGGATCCATCTGTAATGTGTCATGATTGTGCACCATACAGTACTGTACACACTGGCACAATGAGGCCTGATATATTATGTTTGCTGTGCAATAGTAAATGTGAATACGCTCAGCCAGAGATTAGAGTGTTTGTTCTGTTCCTGTGTATGTTCATGTGCATGCTGTGGTTTATAAAGGGAGATAAACAGGCAGGTAAACAGTCAACCAAACAAGGCAACAGCTCAGTCCTCCTCCTGACTGCAGGGCTGCAGTATTTACTGCCTGTTTGATTTACTGCACACACACACACACACACACACACACACACACACACGCTCGCCCTCTGCAGAAGAGAGAGAGCACACTAGCCATGGTGGGGGCCATTAGGCTCCAGTAAAATCAGTGTTTGTTTAATAATGCAACCCCATTAAAGACTGGAGCGGGTCATTACTGTGGTGTGTCAGAAAACTTACTCTCGGTGTCCTCACAGAATGAGAATAACCGAGAATTTCCCCTGAGCCTGGACAGTGTTGAAACTAATCTGAGACCCTGTTTGTTTCTGTTTAACAGTTTAACACAGCTTTAGGTAATGATGTTTCTGTTTAACGGTTTAACACAGCTTTAGGTAATGATGTTTCTGTTTAACGGTTTAACACAGCTTTAGGTAATGATGTTTCTGTTTAACGGTTTAACACAGCTTTAGGTAATGATGTTTCTGTTTAACGGTTTAACACATCTTTAGGTAATGATGTTTCTGTTTAACGGTTTAACACAGCTTTAGGTAATGATGTTTCTGTTTAACGGTTTAACACAGCTTTAGGTAATGATGTTTCTGTTTAACGGTTTAACACATCTTTAGGTAATGATGTTTCTGTTTAACGGTTTAACACAGCTTTAGGTAATGATGTTTCTGTTTAACGGTTTAACACAGGTTTAGGTAATTGGTGTTTCTGGAGGAAAAGACTCTCTCGCCAAGACCTTCCAATTACACTGACCACATTACTTATACTTTACTGACACACGTGTGCACACTCATTTATCCTTAATTGAGAGAAATAAGAGCAGACTGTTATTATAATGCTGGGAGTGGGCCAATAAAAATCTGTCTCCTCTAGGTAAGGGCCTGGCAACATACACACAGACGGACGCAATACACACACAGACAGACGCAATACACACACACACACACAGAAGGACGCAATACACACACACACACACACACACACACACAGACAGACACAATACACACACACACAGACGGACGCAATACACACACACACAGACATACGCAATACACACACACACACAGACATATGCAATACACACACACAGACGGACGCAATACACACACACACACACACACACAGACAGACGCAATACACACACACACAGACAGACGCAATACACACACACACACACACAGGCGAACGCAATACACACACACACACACACACACACACACACAGACAGACACAATACACACACACACAGACAGACAAAATACACACACACACACACAGACGGACGCAATACACACACACACACACACACACACAGACGGACGCAATATACACACACACAGACGGACGCAATACACACACACACAGACATACGCAATACACACACACACACAGACATATGCAATACACACACACACAGATGGACGCAATACACACACACACAGACGGACGCAATACACACACACAGACATATGCAATACACAAACAGACATATGCAATACACACACACAGACGGACGCAATACACACACAGACGGACGCAATACACACACACATACAGACGGACGCAATACACACACACACAGACGGATGCAATACACACATAAGCACGCACACACACACATGTACATACGTAAGCATGCATACTTCCACACACATGCAACTCTCTCACACACAGTCTATAGCTTTGCTATAAACATAATTAAATCAATTAAATCCTCTACATTGATATTTTTCTCTAAAATACAAGAATAAAAAAGGATAAATCATGTTTGAAGTTTGATCTAATTTTAGTTTTATATGTTCTTCAATGTACTTGTGAGTGCCTGTATACCTTAGTAACTACAGATCAGAGAGAAGAGCGAGACAGTGTGTGTTTGACCGTGACATACCTTTGAGTGCCTATATAAGTGTAGTAACTTTGTGCTGCCAGAGTATTTGAAGGGTTTCCAGATCTGTGACAGTACTACTGTAACTGAAACAAACAAAGTACAGTCCCTCTAATGCAGGCCTGGGCAAAGGCCAGCCCGCGACCTTATTCAATACGGCCGCAGAATCATGTTCAAATCACATAAAGAATTAGCGATAGTAAAGTTTTGAAAAACATATTTGTTATTCAAATTAAAAGCCCAATGAATACTCGCCGCTTGTGGGCATTTATTTTGAAGGCACATATAAATAACAACTGAACGAGGACAGACAGGGACTGACAGGCTGACACACGTCATTGTTACAAATATTAGCTGGCTAGAAATTGCGCAAAAATGAGTTTTTCAAAGATTTCAAAGAAAAGGAAAGTAGATAATGAATGTCGGGTGTTCCAGCAAGACTGGACATCAACATATTTCTTCATTAAGATATCAGGGAAAGCTGTATGCTTAGTGTGCAGAGAGAGCTTCGCTGTCTTGAAAGACTACAACTTGTCCCGACACTTCCAGACAAAACATTCAGAGAAATATAGGAATATATCTTCTGAGTGCATCGAAAGAGTTGCTTTCTCAGTTGCAGAAGCAGCAAGACTTTTCACAAAACTGCATTCAGCAAACGACGGAATTGCGAGAGCTAAATATGTACTGTCCTACACAATTGCTAAACATAGCAAGCCATTTGCTGAGGGCGAATTAATTAAATCATGTTTAATTACCTCTTTGGGACTGGGGGGCAGTATTGAGTAGCTTGGATGAATAATACCCAGAGTAAACTGCCTGCTACTCAAGACCAGAATCGAAGATATGCCTATTATTAGTAGATTTGGATAGAAAACACTCTGAACACTCTCATGTTGTGGATACAGTCACTAAAGTGGTAAACTTCTTAAGAGCAAAATCATTAAACCACAACCAGTTTGTCTCACTGTTGGAAGAGACAGTCGTCATGCAGAGCTCCCCTTCCACACAAACGTGAGATGGCTGAGTTTGGGGAAGGTGCTTAAAAGGGTGTGGGATCTGAAGTCGGAGTTTGCCGAGTTTTTGCAAATGGAAATATGTGGAATTCTATCAACTGCAAGATAAAGAATGGTTGGCTGATTTTTCCTTCCCTGTGGACATCATGGCCCTCATGAATGAACTGAATTCCAAACTACAAGGGAAGGGCCTTTTTGCACATCAGATGTACAGCCTTGTCAGCCTTCAAGGGAAAATGACTCATCCTGACCTGCCAAGTAGAAGCCAACAATCTCACCCACCTTCTGACACCACTAGTCTGTTCCCTATCAGATGACAACAATCTCACCCACCTTCTGACACCACTAGTCTGTTCCCTATCAGATGACAACAATCTCACCCACCTTCTGACACCACTAGTCTGTTCCCTATCAGATGACAACAATCTCACCCACCTTCTGACACCACTAGTCTGTTCCCTATCAGATGACATCAATCTCACCCACCTTCTGACACCACTAGTCTGTTCCCTATCAGATGACAACAATCTCACCCACCTTCTGACACCACTAGTCTGTTCCCTATCAGATGACAACAATCTCACCCACCTTCTGACACCACTAGTCTGTTCCCTATCAGATGACAACAATCTCACCCACCTTCTGACACCACTAGTCTGTTCCCTATCAGATGACAACAATCTCACCCACCTTCTGACACCACTAGTCTGTTCCCTATCAGATGACAACAATCTCACCCACCTTCTGACACCACTAGTCTGTTCCCTATCAGATGACATCAATCTCACCCACCTTCTGACACCGCTAGTCTGTTCCCTATCAGATGACAACAATCTCACCCACCTTCTGACACCACTAGTCTGTTCCCTATCAGATGACAACAATCTCACCCACCTTCTGACACCACTAGTCTGTTCCCTATCAGATGACAACAATCTCACCCACCTTCTGACACCACTAGTCTGTTCCCTATCAGATGACATCAATCTCACCCACCTTCTGACACCACTAGTCTGTTCCCTATCAGATGACATCAATCTCACCCACCTTCTGACACCGCTAGTCTGTTCCCTATCAGATGACATCAATCTCACCCACCTTCTGACACCACTAGTCTGTTGTCATTTGATAGGGAACAGACTAGTGGTGTCAGAAGGTGGGTGAGATTGTTGTCATCTGATAGGGAACAATCTCACCCACCTTCTGACACCACTAGTCTGTTCCCTATCAGATGACAGATGACGCATCTGGATGTGATTTACAGTAGATATCTGTCAACACAGTCATACACATGTATAATCCTGTAATATGATTCTGGCCCGCCATGGCAAAAATATATTCTAATGTGGCCCTCCATGGAAAATAATTGCCCAGGCCTGGACTGGTTACCCATAATCCATCTGTGTCAGAGAGGTGACGAGCTGATCCTCTCCTCTTCCACCAGGCTGCTCTCCTCCTTTCACATACTCCCTCTCTCCCACTCTCTCTCCTCAGTGACTGGCAGCTCTGATAGGGGGTTCATTAATTATCTCATCACATCAGTAGGGCAGAGGAGTAACCTACAGTAGAGAAGAGTATCACCTACACACACACACTCTGTCAAGTATAACCCACGCATATGATGACGCATAGTGTGTGTGTGTGTGGATCAAATGTTTATGAGGAGTGACGGCTTTCTTAAGCAGTGGAAGACTTACCACAAAAACAGCAGAGGTGACACTGCTGTCATGAGTGTATGTATTTCTGACCCTCTTTTCTCTCTCTCTCTCTCTCTCTCTCTCTCTCAGGGGAAGGTGAGAAGATGTTTCAGAAAGGAAGTCACATAGAGTCCCTCTTCCTCTGTTTGTTGTTGGTGAGTATCTTTCAAATTACATTACTCCTCTTTCTCTCCTCCATCTCCTTTCCCTCCTCTTCTCATCCTCACCCATCTTCAGCAATGAAACAGTGTAACAGATACACAGACGCGTGCGTGAACACACACACACTGAACACACACACACACACACACACATACTCCTACAGACATAACACTGGCAGAGGTACTTTACCAGACTTTAGCAGGTCTTTGCCAGAGGTTGTGAAACATCACAGGTTCCTCCGTGGAGCTCTAAGAGAGCAGTTCTAATCTGGGCCTGAATCTCTCCTGAATCTCTCCTCTCTTCCTCTGATGTTGAAACCTGTTGGCTGTGTGTGTGTGTTGGCTGTATTCCCAGGAGTTTAACTTCCCTCAGAGCTCATTTAATGATCCCCACTAAAGCCACTCCTGGAGGGCTGGATTAGAGAGAGAGAGAGAGACCTCTTCCTCATCCCATCTCATCTCTTCCTCCTTCTGCCTCATCCTCCTATCTTCTCTTCTTTCAACCTCTTCCTCACACCTCATCCTCCCATCTCATCTCTTCCTTCTTTCACCTCTTCCTCATCCCAACTACTCTCATCTCCTCTTCCTCCTTCAACCTCTTCCTCATCCAGCCTACAGTACTCCCATCTCCTCACATCCTCCTTCCTCCTCCCCCCTCCTCCATACACAGCCTCAGACCTACGTCTTCCTGTCAGATGTCTCAGTTCTCTCCAGCTCCCCAGCTGCTGCTCAGTCTGTCTTGTGTTTGTTGTTATAGAGTTTGTCAGTGGTGTAAAGTACTTGAGTAAAAATATGTAGATTTTTTACTTCACTAGATTCCTTTTACTTCTAGTTTTACTTCACTACAATCCTAAATAAAATAATAACTTTTTATTCCACACATTTCCCTGACATCCAAAACTGCTAGTTACATTTTGAATGCTTAGCAGGACAGGAAAATGGTCAAATTCACACACTTATCTAGAGAACTTCCCTGGTCATCCCTACTGCCTCTGATCTGGCGGACTCATTAGACACTCATGCTTCGTTTGTAAATGATGTTTGAATTTTGGAGTGTGTCACTGGCTATCTGTTAATAAAGAAAATGGTGCTGTCTGGTTTGCTTAACATAAGTAATTTTAAATGATTTATACTTTTATTTTTGATTCTTAACTATATTTTAGCAATTACATTCACTTTTGATACTTACTCTATATTTAAAACCAAATACTTTAAGACTCAAGTAGTATTTTACTGGGTGACTTTCACTTCTACTTAAGTCATTTTCTATTAAGGTATCTTTACTTTTACTCAAGTATGACAATTGGGTACTTTTTCCACCACTGCAAACAGTAACTGGTTTCATTTCAGTCTCCGTGTGTTTGAACAGCAGTGTGTAACTTGTTGTTGTGTTTAGAAAATGACATTCTTGACCGTGAGCTGGGGAGAGCTGAGTGTGTGCTGTTTTATTTGTGGGTTCTGATGGATGGATCTGGACAGCAAATCTGTGAGGAGAACAGCCACACACACACACACACACACACACACACACACACACACACACACACACACACACACACACACACACACACACACACACACACACACACACACAAAGAGCCAGGCAGGCAGGTAGCTAATGGTAAGTAAGTTACTGTATATAATGTTACAGTACACCTATTGTAATTTAAATACAGTATCAAAGCAATGACACATGGTACAATAGCGTAAAATTGACTCTATTGTACTGTAAAACGTAAATGCTACAGCACCCCCCAACCCAAAACATCTTCCCACAGCCATGATTGAGGGGATTGGGGTTTGTATTTGACTATAATTACATGGGATTGGTGCAAGCAGGTTGGCTGCTAGGTCATGTGTTTCCACATCACAGCATATCAATTCAGATGTGGTGTTTTATATCACTTCCATTTCTAGAGGCTTAACAACGGCATCCGAAGTGGCAGGGACCACAGAGCAAACAGACCAAAAGGCCATGGCATAATACTTAGCCATTAACAGTTTAAGACTTGCTACCGCTCCAATCTGTCCCTTATCTATTTTAAATAGATGGGGCACTACTTCTACATACCAGTTAAATCGGTGCAGCATGCTCACTAACGGGTGCAGGTTGACATTTATTGTCATGAGTCTTTTAGGAGCGATATACCATTATATTGTAAAAATTCATATAAACAAAAATGTGCTGTTTGGTCTTAATTTAAGGTTACGGTTAGACATTTGGGTTAGCAGTGTGGTTAAGGTTAGGGTTAGTTTTAAAATCAGATTTTAAGACTTTGTGGCTATGCCAGCTAGTGACCACTCTGTAGAGCTGCCTCCAGAGCAATATTCATGACGAAAAATGCTGACCTGCAACAAATATAGCCTTTTACAAGGCATGCCTCAAGATATGTTAATGAGCCAGAAACAACAAGACCAAGCACCCACTAGTGGTCAAAAGGTTTTTGGCTCCAAAAAGATGGTACGGACTGTATTCTGTGGGATGGAATTACAGTACCATTTGGAATACAGCAATTATTCTCCTGCCCACAAAATCTTCCCAAAATGCACCATAATTGAATGTATGCTGCAGTAAAATGTTTCACAGTATTTTACTGTTGATAATACTCCCAATTACCGTATAAATTACAGTTTTCCTTTACGGTGCACGAACAAATGCCCACCAAACACACACACTTCAGCCACTCGATTATATGCACATTTAAACAACTATGGTCAGTCCCTAAATTCACTCTGACACCCAGCGTTTGTGGTTTGGTTAGTATGTTATTGTGTGGGTTGGATGGTGGGGGAGATAGTGATGTAACATTCTCTCACTGGCTGACAGATTTAGGGCTACATTAATGACAACGGCTTGATTGGTCTCTGAAAGGTTCCCGAGGGGATTAATATAGTCTCAATGATTTTCATTTGAGTTATTGAAAGCTGTAGCTACAAGCTTAAAGGCTAGATACTGAAGAATCCTGTAGTGAGTTGAAGCAGAACAAAAAGATTCATCCTAACCCCTTACACTCGTAGAAATGGGCCTATATGGATACGGCCGATTTGAAATGTTGAACTATAAAAAGCATATATGCATGTTACCAAAACTTGAGATTATGGGGAAATTATCAGACCAAAATTGAGGACACAACAGTTCACCTGACACAAGACTGAATCCAAACATTACACTGTTGATTTTATGTGCATTTTACATTGACTGTGTTTTTCACAGCATTTGTCAATAACGAAATCTGAAAACACTTTGGATAAATTCAATAACATGAAAATACTCATTGAAATTTGGTGCAAAATAAGAAAAAAACAAGGGTTTGAGTGAGAGGTCAAACTGGTGTCTCCAAGTGGCAATACATCTCTCCAAACTGCACAGTTCCTAAATCATTTCAACACACTTTTATGACTCAAGGAAAGAGCCTTCAACTATAAGGTGCTTTTTTGAGCTCTCCTAGCTGTGCCATTGAGGAACTGAAGCAAGCACAAAATATGATCTTACAGTGTTAGGCTTTCAAAAGGCACTTCAGATAAACAGATTGTAATTTTGGTGCCCATAGAATGGAGTCATGAGTGCATTCTGATGTGTGTCCTGCGGTTAGTTGTCTTCACAAGATGACAAACAGCCTTATTCTGTTCAGGACAACCCAGGGAATAACACCTGTCATCCTTGTAACTGTGGATCACATATAGAAATCCTATACATTGATACTGTAAATGACATGAGTTTTGACATGAAGGGCACGTTTGGACTCATGGGTTTGTGGTTTGCTTGTATGACATCAATGCAGTGTTTATTATAATCCTCAACATCTCACAGTGACAGTGACTCCTCTCAATTGACAGCATTTCCCTCACTGAGACGACAATAAATGTGCTGTTCCGTCCGTGGTTGAAAGAGTGAGACCAAAGCACAGCGGGGAAAGTGTTCATAATAATTTAATAATGAAACACAGACGAAACAACAACATATAAACGAACATAACGTTCTGCAGGGCTAGACAGCTACTGTGCAAAAACAAGATCCCACAAACTCAGGTGGAAAACAGACTGCCTAAGTATGATTCCCAATCAGAGACAACGATAGATAGCTGCCTCTGATTGGGAACCCTACCCGGCCAACAAAGAAATAGAAAACTAGAATGACCACCCAAATCACACCCTGACCTCACCAAATAGAGAAATAAACAGGCTCTCTAAGGTCAGGGCGTGACATGTGCAAAAGCTGTTATGGTGAGTGAATGAGGACCCAAAAGCGAACTAACTTAAACAGAGCTTCTTTAATAACCAACCATAGGTAGGCTCAGATAGACCGGCAGATTCCGACAGGACAGGACAAGGTTACAGCAAACATGACGATAGTCTGGCTCAGGCATGAAACACAAACAAACAAGAATCCGACAAGGACAGGAGCAGAAACAGAGAGAGATATAGGGACCTAATCAGAGGGAAAAAGGGAACAGGTGGGGAACGGGGTGAATGGGTAGTTAGAGGAGACAAGGGACAGCTGGGGGAAAGCGGGGGGAGAAAAGGTAACCTAACACGACCAGCAGAGGGAGACAGGGTGAAGGGAAAGGACAGAGACAAGACACAACATGACAGTACCCCCCCACTCACCGAGCGCCTCCTGGCGCACTCGAGGAGGAAACCTGGCGGCAACGGAGGAAATCCTCGATCAGCGCACGGTCCAGCACGTCCCGAGAGGGAACCCAACTCCTCTCCTCAGGACCGTACCCCTCCCAATCGACAAGGTACTGGTGACCACGGCCCCGAGGACGCATGTCCAAAATCCTGCGGACCCTGTAGATGGGTGCGCCCTCGACAAGGATGGGGGGGGGGGGGGGAAGACGAGCGGGGGCGCGAAGAACGGGCTTAATGCAGGAGACATGGAAGACCGGGTGGACGCGACGAAGGTATCGCGGAAGAAGAAGTCGAACTGCGACAGGATTAATGACCCGAGAAATACGGAACGGACCAATGAACCGCGGGGTCAACTTGCGAGAAGCCGTCTTAAGGGGAAGGTTCTGAGTGGAGAGCCAAACTCTCTGACCGCGACAATATCTAGGACTCTTAGTTCTATGCTTATTAGCAGCCCTCACCGTCTGCGCCCTATAACGGCAAAGTGCAGACCTGACCCTCTTCCAGGTGCGCTCGCAACGTTGGACAAAAGCCTGAGCGGAGGGGACGCTGGACTCGGCGAACTGAGATGAGAACAGCGGAGGCTGGTACCCGAGGCTACTCTGAAAAGGAGATAGCCCGGTCGCAGACGAAGGAAGCGAGTTGTGGGCGTATTCTGCCCAGGGGAGCTGTTCTGACCAAGACGCAGGGTTGCGAAAAGAAAGACTGCGTAAGATGCGACCAATAGTCTGATTGGCCCGTTCTGCTTGACCGTTAGACTGGGGGTGAAAGCCGGAAGAGAGACTGACGGAAGCCCCAATCAAACGGCAAAACTCCCTCCAAAATTGAGACGTGAATTGCGGACCTCTGTCCGAAACGACGTCTGACGGAAGGCCATGAATTCTGAAAACATTCTCGATGATGATTTGTGCCGTCTCTTTAGCAGAAGGAAGCTTAGCAAGGGGAATGAAATGAGCCGCCTTAGAGAACCTATCGACAACCGTAAGAATAACAGTCTTCCCCGCTGACGAAGGCAGTCCGGTGACAAAATCTAAGGCGATGTGAGACCACGGTCGAGAGGGAATAGGAAGCGGCCTGAGACGGCCGGCAGGAGGAGAGTTACCGGACTTAGTCTGCGCGCAGACCGAACAAGCAGCCACGAAACGACGCGTGTCATGCTCCCGGGTGGGCCACCAGAAACGCTGGCGAATGGAAGCAAGCGTACCCCGAACGCCAGGGTGGCCGGCTAACTTGGCAGAGTGAGCCCACTGAAGAACGGCCAGACGAGTAGGAACGGGAACGAAAAGAAGGTTCCTAGGACAAGCGCGCGGCGACGGAGTGTGAGTGAGCGCTTGTTTTACCTGCCTCTCAATTCCCCAGACAGTCAACCCGACAACACGCCCCTCAGGGAGAATCCCCTCGGGGTCAGTGGAGGCTACTGAAGAACTGAAGAGACGAGACAAAGCATCAGGCTTGGTGTTCTTAGAGCCCGGACGATAAGAAATCACGAACTCGAAACGAGCGAAAAACAGCGCCCAACGCGCCTGACGCGCATTAAGTCGTTTGGCAGAACGGATGTACTCAAGATTCCTATGGTCAGTCCAAACGACAAAAGGAACGGTCGCCCCCTCCAACCACTGTCGCCATTCGCCTAGGGCTAACCGGATGGCGAGCAGTTCGCGGTTACCCACATCATAGTTACGTTCCGACGGCGACAGGCGATGAGAAAAATACGCGCATGGGTGGACCTTGTCGTCAGAGAGGGAGCGCTGAGAAAGAATGGCTCCCACGCCCACCTCTGACGCGTCAACCTCGACAACGAACTGTCTAGAGACGTCAGGTGTAACAAGGATAGGAGCGGATGTAAAACGATTCTTGAGGAGATCAAAAGCTCCCTGGGCGGAAACGGACCACTTAAAGCACGTCTTGACAGAAGTAAGGGCTGTGAGAGGAGCTGCCACCTGACCGAAATTACGGATGAAACGACGATAGAAGTTCGCGAATCCGAGAAAGCGCTGCAGCTCGACGCGTGACTTAGGGACGGGCCAATCAATGACAGCTTGGACCTTAGCGGGATCCATCTTAATGCCTTCAGCGGAAATAACAGAACCGAGAAATGTGACGGAGGAGGCATGAAAAGTGCACTTCTCAGCCTTCACAAAAAGACAATTCTCTAAAAGGCGCTGGAGGACACGTCGAACGTGCTGAACATGAATCTGGAGTGACGGTGAAAAAATCAGGATATCGTCAAGGTAAACGAAAACAAAGATGTTCAGCATGTCTCTCAGGACATCATTGACTAATGCCTGAAAGACAGCTGGAGCGTTAGCGAGGCCGAAAGGAAGAACCCGGTATTCAAAGTGCCCTAACGGAGTGTTAAACGCCGTCTTCCACTCGTCCCCCTCCCTGATGCGCACGAGATGGTAAGCGTTACGAAGGTCCAACTTAGTGAAAAACCTGGCTCCCTGCAGGATCTCGAAGGCTGAAGACATAAGAGGAAGCGGATAACGATTCTTCACTGTTATGTCATTCAGCCCTCGATAATCTATGCAGGGGCGCAGAGACCCGTCCTTCTTCTTGACAAAAAAAAACCCCGCTCCGGCGGGAGAGGAGGAGGGGACTATGGTACCGGCGTCAAGAGCTACAGACAAATAATCTTCGAGAGCCTTACGTTCGGGAGCCGACAGAGAGTATAGTCTACCCCGGGGGGGGGTGGTTCCCGGAAGGAGATCAATACTACAATCATACGACCGGTGTGGAGGAAGAGAGGTGGCCCTGGACCGACTGAACACCGTGCGCAGATCGTGATATTCCTCCGGCACCCCTGTCAAATCACCAGGCTCCTCCTGTGAAGAAGAGACAGAGGAAACAGGAGGGATAGCAGACATTAAACATTTCACATGACAAGAGACGTTCCAGGAGAGGATAGAATTACTAGACCAATTAATGGAAGGATTATGACAAACTAGCCAGGGATGGCCCAAAACAACAGGTGTAAAAGGTGAACGAAAAATTAAAAAAGAAATGGTTTCACTATGATTACCAGAAACAGTGAGGGTTAAAGGTAGCGTCTCACGCTGAATCCTGGGGAGAGGACTACCATCCAGGGCGAACAAGGCCGTGGGCTCCTTTAACTGTCTGAGAGGAATGTCATGTTCCCGAGCCCAGGTCTCGTCCATAAAACAGCCCTCCGCCCCAGAGTCTATTAAGGCACTGCAGGAAGCTGACGAACCGGTCCAGCGTAGATGGACCGACAAGGTAGTGCAGGATCTTGAAGGAGAGACAGGAGTAGTAGCGCTCACCAGTAGCCCTCCGCTTACTGACGAGCTCTGGCCTTTTACTGGACATGAAGTGACAAAATGACCAGCGGAACCGCAATAGAGACAGAGGCGGTTGGTGATTCTCCGTTCCCTCTCCTTAGTCGAGATGCGGATACCTCCCAGCTGCATGGGCTCAGCACCCGAGCCGGCAGAGGAAGATGGTAGTGATGCGGAGAGGGGGGCGACGGAGAGCGCGAGCTCCTTTCCACGAGCTCGGTGACGAAGATCAACCCGTCGCTCAATGCGAATAGCGAGTTCAATCAAGGAATCCACGCTGGAAGGAACCTCCCGGGAGAGAATCTCATCCTTTACCTCTGCGCGGAGACCCTCCAGAAGACGAGCGAGCAAGGCCGGCTCGTTCCAGCCACTGGAGACAGCAAGAGTGCGAAACTCAATAGAGTAGTCTGTTATGGATCGATTGCCTTGACATAGGGAAGACAGGGCCCTGGAAGCCTCCTCCCCAAAAACAGATCGATCAAAAACCCGTATCATCTCCTCCTTAAAGTCCTGATACTGGTTAGTACACTCAGCCCTTGCCTCCCAGATTGCCGTGCCCCACTCACGAGCCCGTCCAATAAGGAGAGATATGACGTAGGCGACACGAGCAGTGCTCCTGGAGTAAGTGTTGGGCTGGAGAGAAAACACAATATCACACTGGGTGAGGAACGAGCGGCATTCAGTGGGCTCCCCAGAGTAACACGGCGGGTTATTGATTCTGGGCTCCGGAGATTCGAAAGCCCTGGAAGTGGCCGGTGGATCGAGGCGGAGATGGTGAACCTGTTCTGTGAGGTTGGAGACTTGGGTGGCCAGGGTCTCAACGGCATGTCGAGCAGCAGACACTTCCTGCTCGTGTCTGCCTAGCATCGCTCCCTGGATCCCGACGGCTGAGTGGAGAGGATCCGAAGTCGCTGGGTCCATTCTTGGTCGGATTCTTCTGTTATGGTGAGTGAATGAGGACCCAAAAGCGAACTAACTTAAACAGAGCTTCTTTAATAACCAACCATAGGTAGGCTCAGATAGACCGGCAGATTCCGACAGGACAGGACAAGGTTACAGCAAACATGACGATAGTCTGGCTCAGGCATGAAACACAAACAAACAAGAATCCGACAAGGACAGGAGCAGAAACAGAGAGAGATATAGGGACCTAATCAGAGGGAAAAAGGGAACAGGTGGGGAACGGGGTGAATGGGTAGTTAGAGGAGACAAGGGACAGCTGGGGGAAAGCGGGGGAGAAAAGGTAACCTAACACGACCAGCAGAGGGAGACAGGGTGAAGGGAAAGGACAGAGACAAGACACAACATGACAAAAGCAGCCCAATTAGCGGGAGGGATGGGTGCATCTTCTTGTCGAGCACGGTGCTCAAGTTTATAACGGCTGTCAGTCAAAACCCATTACAGCGCTGTGAATAGCAACGATTAAAACATTCCCTAACCAGAAACCGTGGATTGATGGCAGCATTCGCGTGAAACTGAAAGCGCGAACCACTGCTTTTAATCAGGGCAAGGTGTCTGGTAACATGACCGAATACAAACAGTGCAACTATTCCCTCCGCAAGGCTATCAAACAAGCTAAGCGTCAGTACAGAGACAAAGTAGAATCTCAATTCAACGGCTCAGACACAAGAGGCATGTGGCAGGGTCTACAGTCAATCACGGACTACAGGAAGAAATCCAGCCCAGTCACGGACCAGGATGTCCTGCTCCCAGGCAGACTAAATAACTTTTTTGCCCGCTTTGAGGACAATACAGTGCCACTGACACGGCCTGCAACGAAAACATGCGGTCTCTCCTTCACTGCAGCCGAGGTGAGTAAGACATTTAAACGTGTTAACCCTCGCAAGGCTGCAGGCCCAGACGGCATCCCCAGCCGCGCCCTCAGAGCATGCGCAGACCAGCTGGCCGGTGTGTTTACGGACATATTCAATCAATCCCTATACCAGTCTGCTGTTCCCACATGCTTCAAGAGGGCCACCATTGTTCCTGTTCCCAAGAAAGCTAAGGTAGCTGAGCTAAACGACTACCGCCCCGTAGCACTCACTTCCGTCATCATGAAGTGATTTGAGAGACTAGTCAAGGACCATATCACCTCCTACCTGACACCCTAGACCCACTCCAATTTGCTTACCGCCCAAATAGGTCCACAGACGATGCAATCTCAACCACACTGCACACCGCCCTAACCCATCTGGACAAGAGGAATACCTATGTGAGAATGCTGTTCATTGACTACAGCTCGGCATTCAACACCATAGTACCCTCCAAGCTCGTCATCAAGCTCGAGACCCTGGGTCTCGACCCCGCCCTGTGCAACTGGGTACTGGACTTCCTGACGGGCCGCCCCCAGGTGGTGAGGGTAGGCAACAACATCTCCTCCCCGCTGATCCTCAACACTGGGGCCCCACAAGGGTGCGTTCTGAGCCCTCTCCTGTACTCCCTGTTCACCCACGACTGCGTGGCCACGCACGCCTCCAACTCAATCATCAAGTTTGCGGACGACACAACAGTGGTAGGCTTGATTACCAACAACGACGAGACGGCCTACAGGGAGGAGGTGAGGGCCCTCGGAGTGTGGTGTCAGGAAAATAACCTCACACTCAACGTCAACAAAACTAAGGAGATGATTGTGGACTTCAGGAAACAGCAGAGGGAACACCCCCCTATCCACATCGATGGAACAGTAGTGGAGAGGGTAGCAAGTTTTAAGTTCCTCGGCATACACATCACAGACAAACTGAATTGGTCCACTCACACAGACAGCATTGTGAAGAAGGCGCAGCAGCGCCTCTTCAACCTCAGGAGGCTGAAGAAATTCGGCTTGTCACCAAAAGCACTCACAAACTTCTACAGATGCACAATCGAGAGCATCCTGGCGGGCTGTATCACCGCCTGGTACGGCAACTGCTCCGCCCTCAACCGTAAGGCTCTCCAGAGGGTGGTGAGGTCTGCACAACGCATCACCGGGGGCAAACTACCTGCCCTCCAGGACACCTACACCACCCGATGTCACAGGAAGGCCATAAAGATCATCAAGGACATCAACCACCCGAGCCACTGCCTGTTCACCCCGCTATCATCCAGAAGGCGAGGTCAGTACAGGTGCATCAAAGCTGGGACCGAGAGACTGAAAAACAGCTTCTATCTCAAGGCCATCAGACTGTTAAACAGCCACCACTAACATTGAGTGGCTGCTGCCAACACACTGACACTGACTCAACTCCAGCCACTTTAATAATGGGAATTGATGGGAAATGATGTAAATATATCACTAGCCACTTTAAACAATGCTACCTTATATAATGTTACTTACCCTACATTATTCATCTCATATGCATACGTATATACTGTACTCTATATCATCGACTGTATCCTTATGTAATACATGTATCACTAGCCACTTTAAACTATGCCACTTTGTTTACATACTCATCTCATTTGTACATACTGTACTCGATACCATCTACTGTATCTTGCCTATGCTGCTCTGTACCATCACTCATTCATATATCCTTATGTACATATTCTTTATCCCCTTACACTGTGTACAAGACAGTAGTTTTGGAATTGTTAGTTAGATTACTTGTTGGTTATTACTGCATTGTCGGAACTAGAAGCACAAGCATTTCGCTACACTCGCATTAACATCTGCTAACCATGTGTATGTGACAAATAAAATTTGATTTGATTTGATTTGATTTGAAGTGGAGAACCCTGAGCTCTGACGTCATGTATAAAATGTTACTGTACAGCAGATGCGTTCCAATGTAGGCATTTATCAATGACAGATATTCCATTTTCAACCTGCATATGACTGCATATGACAGGGGCTGTGAGTGGAAAGGACTACCGTATAACCAACAACATTAATAAAAAATACATTTAAGTTTGACTCTTTGCACGCTTTTATATTTGAACTCTCCCCCCTCTCTCTATCTCAGGTGTCCTGTCCTCCCTGTCTCAGGTCAGAGTACAGTAGTTGTGGAGAGTTTGAATTCTACAACCAGACCTTCAGTAGCTGCCGGCCCTGCCCTCCATGCCAGCCTGGACAGGAGCCCCACATGGTGAGACACACTTTCCCTGTGTTGAAATAACTTGAGTGTCCATATCGTGTAAACCCTGACCCCTGTTACCTACCTCCCAGCCATACTTATCAGGTATCAAGGTAAGACCCAGATACAGAATGTGTCGAAGTAACAATGTTTATTACAGCAACAGGGGCAAAGGTACAGAACGGCAGGCAGGCTCAGGGTCAGGGTCTGGTCAAGCAGAGGTCGGTAATCCAGAGGTGGAGTAAAGGTACAGAACGGCAGGCAGGCTCAGGGTCAGGGTCTGGTCAAGCAGAGGTCGGTAATCCAGAGGTGGGGTAAAGGTACAGGACGGCAGGCAGGCTCAGGGTCAGGGTCTGGTCAAGCAGAGGTCGGCAATCCAGAGGTGGGGTAAAGGTACAGGACGGCAGGCAGGCTCAGGGTTAGGGGCAGGCAGAGTGGTCAGGCTGGTGGGTACAGGATCAGGGGCAGGCAGAGTGGTCAGGCTGGTGGGTACAGGGTCAGGACAGGCAAGGGTCAAAAACCAAGAGGACGAGAAAACAGAGACTGGGGAAAAGCAGGAGCTGACACAAAAACGCTGGTTGACCTGACAAACAAGACAAACTGGCAACAGACAAACAGAGAACCCAGGTATAACTACACAGGGGATAATGGGGAAGATGGGCGACACCTGGAGGGGGTGGAGACAATCACAAAGGCAGGTGAAACAGAGCAGGGTGTGACAATACTCTCTAGTCTGCCTGTCTGCTCAGACCACCCAGGTAGTTTACTTGACTCACTGATATACACACAGGTACATACAGTGCCTTGCGAAAGTATTCGGCCCCCTCGAACTTTGCGACCTTTTCCCACATTTCAGGCTTCAAACATAAAGATATAAAACTGTATTTTTTTGTGAAGAATCAACAACAAGTGGGACACAATCATGAAGTGGAATAACATTTATTGGATATTTCAAACTTTTTTAACAAATCAAAAACTGAAAAATTGGGCGTGCAAAATTATTCAGACCCTTTACTTTCAGTGCAGCAAACTCTCTCCAGAAGTTCAGTGAGGATCTCTGAATGATCTAATGTTGACCTAAATGACTAATGATGATAAATACAATCCACCTGTGTGTAATCAAGTCTCCGTATAAATGCACCTGCACCTGCACTGTGATAGTCTCAGAGGTCCGTTAAAAGCGCAGAGAGCATCATGAAGAACAAGGAACACACCAGGCAGGTCCGAGATACTGTTGTGAAGGATTTGGGTACAAAAAGACTTCCCAAGCTTTAAACATCCAAAGGAGCACTGTGCAAGCGATAATATTGAAATGGAAGGAGTATCAGACCACTGCAAATCTACCAAGACCTGGCCATCTCTCTAAACTTTCAGCTCATACAAGGAGAAGACTGATCAGAGATGCAGCCAAGAGGCCCATGATCACTCTGGATGAACTGCAGAGATCTACAGCTGAGGTGAGAGATTCTGTCCATAGGACAACAATCAGTCGTATATTGCACAAATCTGGCCTTTATGGAAGAGTGGCAAGAAGAAAGCCATTTCTTAAAGATATCCATAAAAAGTGTTGTTTAAAGTTTGCCACAAGCCACCTGGGAGACACACCAAACATGTGGAAGAAGGTGCTCTGGTCAGATGAAACCAAAATTGAACTTTTTGGCAACAATGCAAAACGTTATGTTTGGCGTAAAAGCAACACAGCTGAACACACTATCCCCACTGTCAAACATGGTGTTGGCAGCATCATGGTTTGGGCCTGCTTTTCTTCAGCAGGGACAGGGAAGATGGTTAAAATTGATGGGAAGATGGATGGAGCCAAATACAGGACCATTCTGGAAGAAAACCTGATGGAGTCTGCAAAAGACCTGAGACTGGGACGGAGATTTGTCTTCCAACAAGACAATGATCCAAAACATAAAGCAAAATCTACAATGGAATGGTTCAAAAATAAACATATCCAGGTGTTAGAATGGCCAAGTCAAAGTCCAGACCTGAATCCAATCGAGAATCTGTGGAAAGAACTGAAAACCGCTGTTCACAAATGCTCTCCATCCAACCTCACTGAGCTCGAGCTGTTTTGCAAGGAGGAATGGGAAAAAATGTCAGTCTCTCGATGTGCAAAACTGATAGAGACATACCCCAAGCAACTTACAGCTGTAATCGCAGCAAAAGGTGGCGCTACAAAGTATTAACTTAAGGGGGCTGAATAATTTTGCACGCCCAATTTTTCAGTTTTTGATTTGTTAAAAAAGTTTGAAATATCCAATAAATGTCGTTCCACTTCATGATTGTGTCCCACTTGTTGTTGATTCTTCACAAACAAATACAGTTTTATATCTTTATGTTTGAAGCCTGAAATGTGGCAAAAGCTCGCAAAGTTCAAGGGGGCCGAATACTTTCGCAAGGCACTGTATGTATGATCTTAATTTGAGCCAATTTTCTACAGTAGGAAACCATTTTTGTAGGGGTTGATACATTTTTCATTAGGGCAAATCGGAAATTAGAAACTTTAGAAGCCTTTTTAAAACTCAAATACATTAAAAGTATGCATTTCCAAGTTTGCATTCTCCGCAACAAAAGAGTTATCAAATTAAGAGCCTACATCTGTACACCTCCCAGCTCAGAGAGAGTTACCACTGTAAGCCTGTTCAGATTCATAAAGGGGAATGAACAATTTTCACGGTTTGTCACACCATTTAGATTTTTTTCCAAATATTGAAGCCCCGTGGGTAAGAATGGTACAGTAGTCTGTCAGTAACCATGATTCATCAGTGCCCCGGTCAAACCAAAAAGCACAGCAGGCAGCAGCTCACTGGGCCTTAATATGGAGGAGACACACCTCATACACACACATACACACACACACACACACACACACACAACTTCACACAACTACACAGAACAACTCCAACAGGTGCACGCCTTCTCCTCTTAATCTAAACAACAATCCTAACACATGTCTAACTGTTTGAATAGTCTGTTGTTCATTAACCTTCTAAGGTTAAGTGATAGTTATTCAACTCTCCTATCTAATTACAGAAAATGACTATAATGTGACCTTGACAAGTAAGCCTATCATTGCTCATGATTGTCTATTTATGTAAGGACTTATCAAACAGAGCATCAACATCATAACTAACCAGGCATTCAGCTCTGTTCCCATCTCTCATCTGTGATCAGTAGTAGTCGTTAGTCTGTAATCTTGCCCTGTGCTTTCCCTCTGTCTCCTTATAATCACTGGGATAATCTACACCCACCTGAGAATCCCCCCCCCCCCCCTAAACACACACACACACACACACACACACACACACACACACACACACACACACACACACACACACACACACACACACACACACATCAAACAGGACTCTTTCAACTCCCACACAGATCTGCTGTGATCTGATAGAGCAGATCATTTTACTGCAGTGATACACACTGGTTTACCACAACTATGGAGACTGGAAATCAATTTGATCTGGAGAGTCTGGAGAAGGTTTATATGAACCAACAGAAGTAAAGTCAGCCAGGAGATCTGACACTGGGTTGATCCATCCTGACAGAATCCTACTGATAATTTAATCCAGTTTTTATCAGATGTCACAGTGGCTATATTGGACAAGCCAATAAAGTAGGAAGTTGAAGTGAATATAGTGTTTCTGTAGTCTGTAGGACAGGCAGCATCTTGGCGTTAACAGTTTTAATAAAGATACGTCAGACACCTACCTGCCTGTCTGTCAGACTGTGTAGAGTATTGGTTGTTGTCACAGATTCCCCACCCCCTCCCCCCTGAGAGTAGTGCATCAGTCTAGAACATCCTCATTCTATACTAGAACATACATTTCCACTCCCTCCCCACATCTACTAGGCTGCACGCATGCGCACGCACACACACACACACACACACACACACGCACACGCACACGCACACACACACACACTACAGATGTAGGATCTTAACTTGAGCCATTTTTGTGGTGGTTGATGCATCATTCGTGGAAATTACAAACTTTCATAAACCTTTTTAAAACTTAAATACACTATACATTTTACATTTCCTGAATTGCAAATGATCCTACAACAGGGTGATCAAATGAAGATCCTACATCTGTAGACAAACTACACAAAGATCCGTTCAGAATGACTCCTGTTCTTGTTAGCGATCACATTTCACATCTTTAGTCTCAGACTGTCAGATCTAGGCTGGGCTCAGCAGAACACAGAAGGCAGCAATAGTATATACACTAACACACAGGTCTATGAACAGCACCACTCGTTTCAAGTGCAGTGTATGTGTGTGTGTGTGTGTGTGTGTGTGTGTGTATGTGTATGTGTATGTGAGCACAACACATGCATAACACATGTCTAACATTGTTTATGTGTGTTTTGTTGCAGAACTGTGGCTATGGGACTAAGGATGAGAACTTTGTGTGTGTGTCTTGTCCTGCGGGGAAGTACTCAAAGGGGAAGTATGAGATCTGCAGGAGACATAAGGACTGTGAAGGTCTGTACCGCGCTACAGTACTCACACCTGGGACACCAGACAGTGACGCAGACTGTGGACCCTGCTTACCCGGGTATGTACACACATACAGACACATACATATACACATATACACACAAGCCTACACACTCTCACACTATCAGAGTGTCATTGATAAGACAGGACCACCCCATAGGACATTTCTCCCGCACAACTCCCATATCACACACACAGCCTAGGCTAACCCTCCATTGGCCACGCTACCAGCCTCAATTACCCAGCTGCCATCTGGTCACCCACCAACATGGAGGCAGGAGAAGATATAAACTGTTACAGGACTGATTTAAAGGTCTGATCTCTCTCCTTCTCCCTCTCTCTCTCTCTCTACCCCTTTCCTCCCTTTCCACCATATGATATCATTCAGTGGCTGGACCACCTCAAAGGCATTCTCTGGTTTCAATTGAGTTTAAAGTCAATATACAGACGGGAGTGTTTTAGCATAACATTACTGGCTGCTTTAATATATACTCTCTTTCAGCTGTACTGTATTGGGGGCAGGAATACTGAACACTGTCTGACCGCTGCTGTGATGGAATCAAAATACTCACCAAATTCCTCTAGGTTTTATTCATCTCACGTTTAATGCTTTTGTCGGTGCTCTAACCTGGAGATCGGGTGTTGGTGTTTGATTGAATTTGGTTTAATAGTCATCTCTGATTAATGATAGCCTCTCTGCCCTAGAGGCCTGGAGGACGCCACGCTCTGAAGCAGCTTCCCCTCTCGTCCTCTGTCACAGCTCAGGGCTATATAATACCTTATCTAACCTAATGGTATACAGTATCACTCCTTCCCCTCTGGGCATCAATACAGCAGTCAGTTCAGCCTTTTCACCTCAGCTATTATTGTGACACTTCTCCTGTCAAATACGTACATATTCACAATATATCTAACATCTCTGTATATAAGAAGACAATACTAGGTACTGTATCAGTATTGTTCTCTAAAGGTTCTCTCTGTGTTTCCTTTCTGTCAGGTATTACATCCAGGAGAACCGGCCCAGGAACCTGTATGGGATGGTCTGTCACTCGTGTCAGAACGCACCGCGCAACACTAAAGAGTGTACGTTCTACTATACTTGACTACTTCTACAACACAAATGCACTGTTTCACAGAATCACAGTCAGAGAGGGACGGAGAGCGATCACTGTAAGGTCAGGCGAGTTAGGGCTGTGACCAGTTAATGAACACAGACAGACGGACGGACGGACGGACGGACGGGACGGGACAGACAGACAGACAGACAGACAGGGCGAGGCAGCATGATGTTAACTCGCCAGCGTCTGGAACTGTTTCCTCATGGTAATGCTCAAACCCAGGAATTGTTTTTGTGTCCGTCGCTCAAACCAACACTCACTGGCACATTGTTTTGACCGGAAATTAATATATATGTGTAATTTGAATGACTGTGTTGTGAAATATGAAAACCTCAAACACTCAAACAGATTGGAAGCTGCTATGAGGAGGATGGGAGAGAGAGAGGGAAGGAGGGAGGAGGACAGATGAGTGTATACCAACAAACACAAACGTTTTAACAAGTGTCTAATTCTTTCTTCCAGGCAGGGAGTGAGTTAGGGAGGAAGAGAGGGAGGGAGGGGACGTGTGAGGGTACATTTTAATTAACTGTTTTAAATGAAGTCTTGAAATATGTAGTTGAAGCATAGAGTTACTAGCTCAGGGTCAAGACAGGCTAGCACTCGCCAAGTAATCTGTCAATTACTCCGGCTTCCAGCTCAGTGTGCGTGCGTGTGTGTTTGTGTGTGTGTGTTACCGCTGAGCCCAGCTAGCTCCCAGCATGGCGCGGTGGGATAATTAAAAAGTTTGGAGGGCATGAAAAAGATGATTAACATGTTTCCACATGCACTGGGTCTTCTCTTCAACAGCAGCCTGTCATACCATCTCTCCAGGCTATATGCATCTATACATATCTATACCACCTCTGTCTAGCCTCTGTTTAGCACCATTTAAACTTTGAACCCAGGTTTGTCTAATGTAACTGCAGCAGTCTCATACAATGATAGACCTCGTCAGTCTGATCTGATCAGTGAAAAAATAAAGTCTGAAGCAGCATAAAGATGTCCAAAAGCTTTAGAGGAGATGACGTCTGTCTGTAGGGTTGAAAGCCTTGGTCTATTCTGACGTCTGTCAGTAGGGTTGAAAGCCTTGGTCTATTCTGACGTCTGTCAGTACGGTTGAAAGCCTTGGTCTGTTCTGACGTCTGTCAGTAGGGTTGAAAGCCTTGGTCTATTCTGACGTCTGTCTGTAGGGTTGAAAGCCTTGGTCTATTCTGACGTCTGTCTGTAGGGTTGAAAGCCTTGGTCTATTCTGATGTCTGTCTGTAGGGTTGAAAGCCTTGGTCTATTCTGACGTCTGTCTGTAGGGTTGAAAGCCTTGGTCTATTCTGACGTCTGTCTGTAGGGTTGAAAGCCTTGGTCTATTCTGATGTCTCACTGTAGGAACAATGTGGTCTCAGAGCATTTTGTATTATTCTGTACGTAAATCCGAGACACTCCATTTAGTATGATATGTTACGTCTCATATAGTTTGTGTTAATTTGTGGAAGTCCATCATGATATGTTTACGAATTACAATTCATATGATGTTACCAATTTGCTAAACATACAATATGTTACGAATTTGCTAAATGTATGATATGTTACAAATTCCAATTTGTTGTGGCTAAAGTTAGCTAGGTGGCTAACGCTAATGTTAGCTAGCTAGTGATCAGGCCTACCATCGTTGTGTTTTCGGTAAACTTGGGTGAACAGGGAGTACAGGAGGGGACTAAGCACACACCCCTGAGGGGTAAGACATCATGAGGGACATGGCTACCCTTAGATTAATTACCTGTGTAGTATCTGTGTAGTAACTGTGTAGTATCTGTGTGTTCCAGGCATGCTTACCAAAGTCCCCAGTGTCTCAACCAGCAGTACTACCATGTTCCCTCACCCTCACAAAGACGCCACAGGACAGGGTCACCTAGCAACCGCTCTCATCATTGCCATGTCAACCATCTTCATCATGGCCATCGCCATCGTCCTCATTATCATGTTCTACATCCTCAAAGCCAAGCCCAGCGGACAGGGTAACAATCACACACACTCACATACACACACTGTTTCAGTTGGGTTCCCTCCCTGTGTTAAATGGGACATCAGTGTGCACAGTTACTAAACGCTCTCTCTCTCCATGTGCAGCGTGCTGCTCAGGTCAGGTGGTGAAGGCTGTGGAGGCTCAGACCAACAAACAGGAGGACAAGAAAGATGTTCCAGGTGAGACACTACAACACAGCTTTACAAAATGATACCTCAGGGAACAGAAAACCACATGACAGTCAACTAACATAATGTATAGTAGTGGCTGGGGCCTCGGGCTTAATCTGCAGTCTAGTCTATAACTAACATAATGTATAGTAGCGGCTGGGGCCTCAGGCTTAATCTATAGTCTATAACTAACATAATGTATAGTAGTGGCTGGGGCCTCAGGCTTAATCTATAGTCTAGTCTATAACTAACATAATGTATAGTACCGGCTGGGGCCTCAGGCTTAATCTATAGTCTATAACTAACATAATGTATAGTAGCGGCTGGGGCCTCAGGCTTAATCTGCAGTCTAGTCTATAACTAACATAATGTATAGTAGCGGCTGGGGCCTCAGGCTTAATCTATAGTCTATAACTAACATAATGTATAGTAGTGGCTGGGGCCTCAGGCTTAATCTATAGTCTAGTCTATAACTAACATAATGTATAGTACCGGCTGGGGCCTCAGGCTTAATCTATAGTCTATAACTAACATAATGTATAGTAGCGGCTGGGGCCTCAGGCTTAATCTGCAGTCTAGTCTATAACTAACATAATGTATAGTAGCGGCTGGGGCCTCAGACTTAATCTATAGTCTATAACTAACATAATGTATAGTACCGGCTAGGGCCTCAGGCTTAATCTATAGTCTATAACTAACATAATGTATAGTAGCGGCTGGGGCCTCAGGCTTAATCTATAATCTATAACTAACATAATGTATAGTACCGGCTGGGGCCTCAGGCTTAATCTATAATCTATAACTAACATAATGTATAATAGCGGCTGGGGCCTCAAGCTTAATCTATAGTCTATAACTAACATAATGTATAGTACCGGCTGGGGCCTCAGACTTAATCTATAGTCTATAACTAACATAATGTATAGTACCGGCTGGGGCCTCAGGCTTAATCTATAGTCTAGTCTATAACTAACATAATGTATAGTACCGGCTGGGGCCTCAGGCTTAATCTATAGTCTAGTCTATAACTAACATAATGTATAGTAGCGGCTGGGGCCTCAGGCTTAATCTATAGTCTATAACTAACATAATGTATAGTACCGGCTAGGGCCTCAGGCTTAATCTATAGTCTATAACTAACATAATGTATAGTAGCGGCTGGGGCCTCAGGCTTAATCTATAGTCTAGTCTATAACTAACATAATGTATAGTAGCGGCTGGGGCCTCAGGCTTAATCTATAGTCTATAACTAACATAATGTATAGTAGCGGCTGGGGCCTCAGGCTTAATCTATAATCTATAACTAACATAATGTATAGTACCGGCTGGGGCCTCAGGCTTAATCTATAGTCTATAACTAACATAATGTATAGTACCGGCTGGGGCCTCAGGCTTAATCTATAGTCTATAACTAACATAATGTATAGTACCGGCTGGGGCCTCAGACTTAATCTATAGTCTATAACTAACATAATGTATAGTACCGGCTGGGGCCTCAGGCTTAATCTATAGTCTAGTCTATAACTAACATAATGTATAGTACCGGCTGGGGCCTCAGGCTTAATCTATAGTCTAGTCTATAACTAACATAATGTATAGTAGCGGCTGGGGCCTCAGGCTTAATCTATAGTCTATAACTAACATAATGTATAGTAGCGGCTGGGGCCTCAGACTTAATCTATAGTCTAGTCTATAACTAACATAATGTATAGTACCGGCTGGGGCCTCAGACTTAATCTATAGTCTATAACTAACATAATGTATAGTACCGGCTGGGGCCTCAGGCTTAATCTATAGTCTAGTCTATAACTAACATAATGTATAGTACCGGCTGGGGCCTCAGGCTTAATCTATAGTCTAGTCTATAACTAACATAATGTATAGTAGCGGCTGGGGCCTCAGGCTTAATCTATAGTCTATAACTAACATAATGTATAGTAGCGGCTGGGGCCTCAGGCTTAATCTATAGTCTAGTCTATAACTAACATAATGTATAGTAGCGGCTGGGGCCTCAGGCTTAATCTATAGTCTATAACTAACATAATGTATAGTACCGGCTGGGGCCTCAGGCTTAATCTATAGTCTATAACTAACATAATGTATAGTACCGGCTGGGGCCTCAGGCTTAATCTATAGTCTATAACTAACATAATGTATAGTACCGGCTTGGGCCTCAGGCTTAATCTATAGTCTAGTCTATAACTAACATAATGTATAGTAGCGGCTGGGGCCTCAGACTTAATCTATAGTCTATAACTAACATAATGTATAGTAGCGGCTGGGGCCTCAGACTTAATCTATAGTCTAGTCTATAACTAACATAATGTATAGTACCGGCTTGGGCCTCAGGCTTAATCTATAGTCTAGTCTATAACTAACATAATGTATAGTAGCGGCTGGGGCCTCAGACTTAATCTATAGTCTAGTCTATAACTAACATAATGTATAGTAGCGGCTGGGGCCTCAGACTTAATCTATAGTCTAATCTATAACTAACATAATGTATAGTAACCGCTGGGGCCTCAGACTTAATCTATAGTCTAGTCTATAACTAACATAATGTATAGTAGTGGCTGGGGCCTCAGACTTAATCTATAGTCTAATCTATAACTAACATAATGTATAGTAACCGCTGGGGCCTCAGACTTAATCTATAGTCTAGTCTATAACTAACATAAAGGCATTCTCATCCGTGGTGGCTGTCTGTCATGCCTGGTGTCTGTGGGTTTGACACTGATTGAGCGTAGCATGGTGGAATGTTTAGATTAGACTGTGGCCCTAGTTCTAGGCTGTCAGTGTTCCCCTCCCACTAACTAGAATGTTAACCACATTCTACCTGACAATAATACACCTACTGGCGTCTCACAAACTGTAGGCCTACCATTTTACCTCTGGTATGGTAATAGTTATACATACAGTCCTTTAGGTGTAGAAATCAACCTGTTTAGGCTTGCAAATTAAGAATCAAACAAAAGTGTTTTATTCACGAAACTGAATGTACAGTATGTTTATATGTTTTACGTGTATTGGTGAAAGCATACTGTATGTGTGTGTTTATGTATTGGGAAAAGTGTGTGTACACGCATGTCTGTGTGTATTGAGTAGCTGTTTCGTAACTCTCTATGATTCACATCTCCGGTAGAGCTGGGAACTATGAGTGTAGGTCTGACGTCTCTGAGGCATACACTATCTAGGCTGGCAGTGCAAGACATTTACAGGCTTTAAACATGTGATTGCATTCGAACACTACAGTTCTGTTATTTGAAAATAATGGGACCTCTGTTCCCCTGGTTATTTATTTTTATTTTTTATGAATTTTACCCCCGTTTTCTCCCCAATTTCGTGGTATCCAATTGTTAGTAGTTACTATCTTTTCTCATTGCTACAACTCCCGTACGGGCTCGGGAGAGACAAAGGTCGAAAGCCATGCGTCCTCAGAAACACAACCCAACCAAGCCGCACTGCTTCTTAACACAGCGCGCATCCAACCCGGAAGCCAGCCGCACCAATGTTTCGGAGGAAACAACGTGCACCTGGTGACCTGGTTAGCACGCACTGCGCCCGGCCCGCCACAGGAGCCGCTAGTGCGCGATGAGACAAGGATATCATAGCCTACTTCGCCAAACAGGTCATTTAACAAGGCATTCGCGAAAAAAGTACTGTCGTTGCACCAATTTGTACCTAACCATAAACATCAACGCCTTGCTTAAAAAAAAATACACAAGTATATTTTTTAAAACCTGCATATTGAGTTAATATTACCTGCTAACATGAATTTCTTTTAACTATGGAAATTGTCACTTCTTTTGCGTTCTGTGCAACCGAGTCCAGGTATATGCAGCAGTTTGGGCCACCTGGCTCGTTGTGAACTGTGTGAAGACTATTTCTTCATAACAAAGACAGCCAACTTCGCCAAACGGAGGATGATTTAACAAAAGAGCATTTGCGAAAAAAGCACAATTGTTGCATGAATGTACCTAACCATAAACATCAATGCCTTTCATAAAATCAATAGACAGAAGTATAGATTTTTAAACCTGAATATTTAGTTAAAAGAAATCCAGGTTAGCAGGCAATATTAACCTAGGGAAATTGTGTCACTTCTCTTGCGTTCATTGCAAGCAGAGTCAGAGTATATGCAACAGTTTGGGCAGCCTGGCTCGTTACGAACTAATTTGCTATAATTTTATGTAATTATGACATAACATTGAAGGTTGTGCAATGTAACAGGAATATTTAGACTTATGGATGCCACCCGTTAGATAAAATACGGAACGGTTCCGTATTTCACTGAAAGAATAAACGTTTTGTTTTCGAAATGATCGTTTCCGGAATTGACCATATTAATAACATAAGGCTCGTATTTCTGTGTGTTATTATGTTATAATTAAGTCTATGATTTGATATTTGATAGAGCAGTCTGACTGAGCGGTGGTAGGCAGCACAGCAGCAGGCTCGTAAGCATTCATTCAAACAGCACTTTCGTGGGTTTGCCAGCAACTCTTCGCTGTGCTTCAAGAATTTAGCTGTTTATGATTTCAAGCCTATCAACTCCTGAGATTAGGCTGGTGTAACCGATGTGAAATGGCTAGCTAGTTAGTGGGGTGCGTGCTAATAGCGTTTCAATTGGCGACGTCACTCGCTCTGAGACCTTGAAGCAGTTGTTGCTCTGCAAGGGCCACAGCCTTTGTGGAGCGATGGCTAACAATGCTTCAAGGGTGGCTGTTGTCGATGTGTTCCTGGTTCGAGCCCAGGGAGGGGCGAGGAGAGGGACGGAAGCTATACTGTTACACTGGCAATACTAGAGTGCCTATAAAAACATCCAACAGTCAAAGGTATATGAAATACAAATGGTATAGAGAGAAATAGTCCTATAATTCCTATAATAACTACAACCTAAAACTTCTTACCTGACTCATGTTAAAAGGAACCACCTGCTTTCATATGTTCTCATGTTCTGAGCAAGGAACTGAAACGTTAGCTTTTTCACATGGCACATATTGCACTTTTACTTTCTTCTCCAACACTTTGTTTTTGCCATATTTAAACCAAATTGAACCAAATGTTTCATTATTTATCTGAGGCTAAATTGATTTTATTGATGTTTAATATTAATCCATCAGGAATCTCACTGCACCCTCATGTGTGGGCTCCCTAGTGGCGCAGCGATCTAAGACTCTGCATCTCAGTGCTAGAGGCGTCACTATAGTACCTAGTTCGAATCCAGGCTGTATCACATCTGGCTGTGATTGTGAAGCGCACAATTGTCCCAGCTTTGGCCGGAGTAGGCTGTCATTGTAATTAAGTATTTGTTCTTACCTGACTTGCCTAGTTAAATAAAGATTAAATAAAATATGCCATGTCTTGAAATATGCAGACAGACGGAGTAAAACTAAATTTACGTTGTAATACTTCTGACAGCCTTTTCACTCCGCCCATAACTTTTGGACTTCATAGCTTTTATTATTGAGTCATTGTTAGTTTTACACTTAAGACATGATATCATTGTGCTGTAGAATTAGATAATTTTATCTCTTGTATAATTACATTCTATACATTATACACTGGATTGTCTCTTGTATAATACATTCTATACATTATACACTGGATTGTCTCTTGTATAATACATTCTATACATCATACACTGGATTGTCTCTTGTATATAATACATTCTATACATTATACACTGGATTGTCTCTTGTATAATACATTCTATACATCATACACTGGATTGTCTCTTGTATATAATACATTCTATACATTATACACTGGATTGTCTCTTGTATAATACATTCTATACATTATACACTGGATTGTCTCTTGTATAATACATTCTATACATCATACACTGGATTGTCTCTTGTATAATACATTCTATACATTATACACTGGATTGTCTCTTGTATATAATACATTCTATACATTATACACTGGATTGTCTCTTGTATATAATACATTCTATACATCATACACTGGATTGTCTCTTGTATATAATACATTCTATACATTATACACTGGATTGTCTCTTGTGTATAATACATTCTATACATTAGTTTATATTGGATTGAGCATACATTTTAGTTAACTGTAATTTCATTAGTTATGCTCCAACTTTCCCTCCATCTTGTCTCAACATCAGGTCTTTTTAAGTCTTGGTTCCAATAGTTCCTTTTTTCTTTATGAGATTGTCAGTTGGATATGCGCTCTGCAAGGTTTTGTATATCTTCCCTATCATAGGAACATCCTTTTAGGACTTAAATATGATTTCCTCAAGGTTGCTCTGATGTCCAAAATATGTCAAATCCAAATGTTGTGATGTGAAACTTTTGCATGTAAGTTGCATGTATTTGAAAATATCTACATTGGTCAGTTCAATTATCCTATTACCATATCGTTTATGGTTTTTATGCCTTTCATTTTCTATGTGGACCAATCTACCGGTGCGTTCTGAAACTCTATACAAGGATCGTTCCGTAGGGTTGTGTTTTACTTAGTGTTATTGGTTCTAGAGTGTTCTTAACTAGAAAGTTGTAAATGTTCTTAGCTCAATCCTTTGAAAATAGACAGGTAAAAAGATTCTGGAGATGAGCATCTGCATCTTCAACATGCACCCAATGTTCCTCTTTAGTGCATTGAACTATGTCACAAGTAAAAGCCTTGGATGGCGATTGATACAATTCCATGTCTTTGGTGCAGTAATTGGTATTAATACATGTAAAAACATGCCATTCTGAAGACGTTCATTCTGAATCTGTAAGATTAATGGGGAGATTGTTCAATTGAATAGATCTGCTTTCATATTGTTGAGTAATGGGATAAAGTTATCTTTATAAACACTATATGTACACAAACGTATGTGGACACCCCTCCAAAATGAGTGGATTCAGCTATTTCAGCCACACCCATTGTGGAAAATGTAAGTGTTGTTATTGTGAAGTGGAAAGGGCTCAGCCGTGAAGTGGTAGGCCACACAAGCTCACAGAACAGGACCGCTGAGTGCTGAAGCGCGTAAAAATCGTCTGTCCTCGGTTGCAACACTCACTACCGAGTTCCAAACTGCCTCTGGAAGCAACGTCAGCACAATAACTGTTCGTCGAGGGATTCATGAAATGGGTTTCCATGGCCAACCAGTCGCACACAAGCCTAAAATCACCATGCTAATGCCAAGCGTCGGCTGGAGTGGTGTAAAGCTCGCCAACCTTGGATTCTGGAGCAGTGTAAACGTGTTCTCTGGAGTGGTGTAAAGCTCGCCAACCTTGGATTCTGGAGCAGTGTAAACGTGTTCTCTGGAGTGGTGTAAAGCTCGCCGCCCTTGGATTCTGGAGGAGTGTAAACGTGTTCTCTGGAGTGGTGTAAAGCTCGCCGCACTTGGATTCTGGAGCAGTGTAAACGTGTTCTCTGGAGTGGTGTAAAGCTCGCCGCCCTTGGATTCTGGAGCAGTGTAAACGTGTTCTCTGGTGTGGTGTAAAGCTCGCCGCCCTTGGATTCTGGAGCAGTGTAAACGTGTTCTCTGGAGTGGTGTAAAGCTCGCCGCCCTTGGATTCTGGAGCAGTGTAAACGTGTTCTCTGGAGTGGTGTAAAGCTCGCCGCCCTTGGATTCTGGAGCAGTGTAAACGTGTTCTCTGGAGTGGTGTAAAGCTCGCCGCCCTTGGATTCTGGAGCAGTGTAAACGTGTTCTCTGGAGTGGTGTAAAGCTCGCCAACCTTGGATTCTGGAGGAGTGTAAACGTGTTCTCTGGAGTGGTGTAAAGCTCGCCGCCCTTGGATTCTGGAGCAGTGTAAACGTGTTCTCTGGAGTGGTGTAAAGCTCGCCGCCCTTGGATTCTGGAGCAGTGTAAACGTGTTCTCTGGAGTGGTGTAAAGCTCGCCGCCCTTGGATTCTGGAGCAGTGTAAACGTGTTCTCTGGAGTGGTGTAAAGCTCGCTGCCCTTGGATTCTGGAGCAGTGTAAACGTGTTCTCTGGAGTGGTGTAAAGCTTGCCGCCCTTGGATTCTGGAGCAGTGTAAACGTGTTCTCTGGTGTGGTGTAAAGCTCGCCGCCCTTGGATTCTGGAGCAGTGTAAACGTGTTCTCTGGAGTGGTGTAAAGCTTGCCGCCCTTGGATTCTGGAGCAGTGTAAACGTGTTCTCTGGAGTGGTGTAAAGCTTGCCGCCCTTGGATTCTGGAGCAGTGTAAACGTGTTCTCTGGAGTGGTGTAAAGCTCGCCATCCTTGGATTCTGGAGCAGTGTAAACGTGTTCTCTGGAGTGGTGTAAAGCTCGCCGCCCTTGGATTCTGGAGCAGTGTAAACGTGTTCTCTGGAGTAGTGTAAAGCTCGCCGCCCTTGGATTCTGGAGGAGTGTAAACGTGTTCTCTGGAGTGGTGTAAAGCTCGCCGCCCTTGGATTCTGGAGGAGTGTAAACGTGTTCTCTGGAGTGGTGTAAAGCTCGCCGCCCTTGGATTCTGGAGCAGTGTAAACGTGTTCTCTGGAGTGGTGTAAAGCTCGCCGCCCTTGGATTCTGGAGCAGTGTAAACGTGTTCTCTGGAGTGGTGTAAAGCTCGCCGCCCTTGGATTCTGGAGGAGTGTAAACGTGTTCTCTGGAGTGGTGTAAAGCTCGCCGCCCTTGGATTCTGGAGCAGTGTAAACGTGTTCTCTGGAGTGGTGTAAAGCTCGCCGCCCTTGGATTCTGGAGCAGTGTAAACGTGTTCTCTGGAGTGGTGTAAAGCTCGCCGCCCTTGGATTCTGGAGCAGTGTAAACGTGTTCTCTGGAGTGGTGTAAAGCTCGCCGCCCTTGGATTCTGGAGCAGTGTAAACGTGTTCTCTGGAGTGGTGTAAAGCTCGCCACCCTTGGATTCTGGAGCAGTGTAAACGTGTTCTCTGGAGTGGTGTAAAGCTCGCCAACCTTGGATTCTGGAGCAGTGTAAACGTGTTCTCTGGAGTGGTGTAAAGCTCGCCGCCCTTGGATTCTGGAGGAGTGTAAACGTGTTCTCTGGAGTGGTGTAAAGCTCGCCACCCTTGGATTCTGGAGCAGTGTAAACGTGTTCTCTGGAGTGGTGTAAAGCTCGCCGCCCTTGGATTCTGGAGCAGTGTAAACGTGTTCTCTGGAGTGGTGTAAAGCTCGCCGCCCTTGGATTCTGGAGGAGTGTAAACGTGTTCTCTGGAGTGGTGTAAAGCTTGCCACCCTTGGATTCTGGAGCAGTGTAAACGTGTTCTCTGGAGTGGTGTAAAGCTCGCCGCCCTTGGATTCTGGAGCAGTGTAAACGTGTTCTCTGGAGTGGTGTAAAGCTCGCCGCCCTTGGATTCTGGAGCAGTGTAAACGTGTTCTCTGGAGTGGTGTAAAGCTCGCCACCCTTGGATTCTGGAGCAGTGTAAACGTGTTCTCTGGAGTGATGAAACACACTTCACCATGTGGCAGTCCGGCAGACAAATCTGGGTTTGACGATTGCCAGAAGAAAGCTACCTGCCCCAATGCATAGTGCCAACTGTAAAGTTTGGTGGAGGAGGAATAATGGTCTGGGGCTGTTTTTCATGCTTCAGGCTAGGCCCCTTAGTTCCAGTGACAACATTCTAGACGATTCTGTGCTTCCAACCTTATGGCAAAGCAAGGTCCATACAGAAATGGTTTGTCGACATCAGTGTGGAAGAACTTGACTGGCCTGCACAGAGCCTTGACCTCAACCCCATCAAACACTTTTGGGATGAATTGGAACGCCGACTGTGAGCCAGGCCCAATCGCCCTACATCAGTGCCTGACCTCACTAATGCTCTTGTGGCTGAATGGAAGCAAGTCCCCGCAGCAATGTTCTAACATCTAGTGGAAAGCCTTCCCAGAAGAGTAGAGGCAGTTATAGCAGCAAAGGGGGGACCAACTCCATAATAATACCCATGATTTTGGAATGAGATGTTCGAATAGGTGTCCACATACTTTTGCTTGTAGTGTATTTGTTGTTTATGTCACTTATTAAACATCCTAATTTGTATATTTTATAAATGATTATATATTTTTTTTCAGACAACATTGTAATTTTCTCTGAAAAGGATGAATTCGACAAACTCAAACCCACGCCTCCGAAGACGGTGAAAAGGTAAGGTATCATAATCACCAGCGCACATGACACATCAAACACACGCTGAACAGACAAACGACAAAAGATGTGAAATGGTTACCAATATCGCTCAGATCATGTTTGGGTCTGTCTGTATTTGTTTGTGCGTTTGAGTGTGTTTGTGTGCTTGTCTGCAAGCGTGTTTTAGTGCATGTGTGCATGTGTGTGTGTGTGTGTGTGTGTGTAGGGGTTGACTGGGGGCCTCAGAGACAGAGAGACTCTTTATCTGTTTTTCGGGATCTGCCCATAATTAGACTACCACAGGACAAGTCACTGCAGCAGACCATCGCTGCTAGCCCTTTTAGTGGGGAGACTGTGTGTGTGTGTGTGTGTGTGTGTGTGTGTGTGTGTGTGTGTGTGTGTGTGTGTGTGTGTGTGTGTGTGTGTGTGTGTGTGTGTGTGTGTGTGTGTGTGTGTGTGTGTGTGTGTGTGTGTGTGTGTGTGCGTGTGTGTATGTGTGTGTGTGTGTGTCTGCCCCCTTGTGTGGGTCATTGAAAAACTGAGGATTTTTCTGAAGCAAAGTGATTCTGGTTTTGGAGGGCAAACTAGCTGAGCACAGATTAGCCCTGGAGGTGGGATGGAGAGGGGGGTGAGGGAGAGATATAGAGAGAGAAAGAGAGAGGGGAGGGTGGGTGGGTAGTAGAGAGAGAGGCAAAGAGAAGTAAAGAGAGATGGGGCTAAATACTCTATAGCCCAGCTAAACCCTAAACCCTTCTCTCTCTGTTTTCTCCTCCCTTTCCCTCTCTCTCTCTCCTTCCCCTCTCTGTCCTCTCCTCCCTTTCCCTCTCTCTCTCTCTCTCTCTCTCTCTCTCCTTCCCCTCTCTGTCCTCTCCTCCCTTTCCCTCTCTCTCCTTCCCCTCTCCTCCCTTTCCCTCTGTCTCCTTCCCCTCTTTGTCTTCTCCTCCCTTTCCCTCTGTCTCCTTCCCCTCTCTGTCCTCTCCTCCCTTTCCCTCTGTCTCCTTCCCCTCTCTGTCCTCTCCTCCCTTTGCCTCTGTCTCCTTCCCCTCTCTGTCCTCTCCTCCCTTTCCCTCTGTCTCATTCCCCTCTCTGTCCTCTCCTCCCTTTCCCTCTGTCTCCTTCCCCTCTCTGTCCTCTCCTCCCTTTGCCTCTGTCTCCTTCCCCTCTCTGTCCTCTCCTCCCTTTCCCTCTGTCTCATTCCCCTCTCTGTCCTCTCCTCCCTTTCCCTTTGTCTCCTTCCCCTCTCTGTCCTGTCCTCCCTTTCCCTCTGTCTCCTTCCCCTCTCTGTCCTCTCCTCCCTTTCCCTCTGTCTCATTCCCCTCTCTGTCCTCTCCTCCCTTTCCCTTTGTCTCCTTCCCCTCTCTGTCCTGTCCTCCCTTTCCTTCTGTCTCCTTCCCCTCTCTGTCCTCTCCTCCCTTTCCCTCTGTCTCATTCCCCTCTCTGTCCTCTCCTCCCTTTCCCTTTGTCTCCTTCCCCTCTCTGTCCTTTCCTCCCTTTCCCTCTGTCTCATTCCCCTCTCTGTCCTCTTCTCCTTTTCCCTCGGTCTCCTTCCCCTCTCTGTCCTCTCCTCCCTTTCCCTCTGTCTCATTCCCCTCTCTGTCCTCTTCTCCTTTTCCCTCGGTCTCCTTCCCCTCTCTGTCCTCTTCTCCCTTTCCCTCTGTCTCCTTCCCTTCTCTGTCCTCTTCTCCCTTTCCCTCTCTCTCCTTCCCCTCTCTGTCCCCTCTCTCCTTACCTCTCTGCCCTCTTCTCCCTTTCCCTCACTCTCCTTCCCCTCTCTGTCCTCTTCTCCCTTTCCCTCTGTCTCCTTCCCCTCTCTGTCCTCTTCTCCCTTTCCCTCTGACTCCTTCCCCTCTCTGTCCTCTCCTCCCTTTCCCTCTGTCTCCTTACCTCTCTGTCCTCTTCTCCCTTTCCCTCACTCTCCTTCCCCTCTCTGTCCTCTTCTCCCTTTCTCTCTGTCTCCTTCCCCTCTCTGTCCTCTTCTCCCTTTCCCTCTGACTCCTTCCCCTCTCTGTCCTCTCCTCCCTTTCCCTCTGTCTCCTTACCTCTCTGTCCTCTTCTCCCTTTCCCTCTGTCTCCTTACCTCTCTGTCCTCTTCTCCCTTTCCCTCTCTCTCCTTCCCCTCTCTGTCCCCTCTCTCCTTACCTCTCTGTCCTCTTCTCTCTTTCCCTCTGTCTCCTTCCCCTCTCTGTCCTCTCATCCCTTTCCCTCTCTTTCTCCTTACCTCTCTGTCCTCTTCTCCCTTTCCCTCTCTGTCCTCTCCTCCCTTTCCCTCTGTCTCCTTACCTCTCTGTCCTCTTCTCCCTTTCCCTCTGTCTCCTTCCCCTCTCTGTCCTCTCCTCCCTTTCCCTCTCTTTCTCCTTACCTCTCTGTCCTCTTCTCCCTTTCCCTCTCTGTCCTCTCCTCCCTTTCCCTCTGTCTCCTTACCTCTCTGTTCTCTCCTCGCTTTCTGTTTGTCTGTCTGTCTGTCTCAACCCCACACTAGCAGACAATGAAGCCTTATTCTTTATGAGACAGACAGACAGACAGACAGACAGACAGACAGACAGACAGACAGACAGACAGACAGACATGTATAGCAAGGGGAAGATACATACACATTTATGTAAATAATGTAAATATAGACACAGAGGATGAGTTTGTGTCATACACACAGTATCACAAGTCACATGTACACACACTGTATATGGTCTGTATGACTTACTCACATGTCATCACACACAATAACACACACATTAACATTAGCATTACATCACCTAGCCAGACTCAGCAGTGGTAAACAGTGTGGCTAGCTGCATGCCAGAGGATGTGCTAACTCACTGTCTTTGCTGCCTTAGTGGGTGTAGGGTGACTAGGAAACAATGCCTGTGTGTGTGTGTGTGTGTGTGTGTGTGTGTGTGTGTGTGTGTGTGTGTGTGTGTGTGTGTGTGTGTGTGTGTGTGTGTGTGTGTGTGTGTGTCAGTGAAACATTGCTATTGTGTGCGTATCTCTGAGAATCTTTGTCAACAAGGTGTTTTTGGGAGAACTTCCCAGTCTTACACACACTGTTAATAACATTCTGTGGATCTGAAGCTAAATATGTCATATAAAACATGAGTCTATTTGCAGTATAACATTAAGGTTGAAGCTACAGTACATTACCATAACTAGACACTGCAAAATAAAAGGTCATGAAGACTGTTATTATGCTGACCGATTTTGAGTTTTGACAACTCAACTTGATTTTCTCCCTAGTGAGAATGATGCATCGTCAGAGAACGAGCAGCTGTTGAGTCGTAGTATGGACAGTGATGAGGAGGCAGCGTTGGAGAGGCAGGGGGCGGCTGATCCTAACCCCAGCCTCTGTCTTCTGAACCTGGGCAACAAGCCGGACCTCTGCCTGCTCTCTCTGGGGCTTCTCGACAGGGATAAGACTGGATCCAACCCCACCAGCCCTATCAACGCTAACATTAGCAATGGCAATGCTAACATCATCAATAACAACAACTACAACAAGGCTACAGGGGTGAGAGAGAACACATCCAACTATGTACTTTTACAATGCATTGCAATGTAATTACTTTATAACCTACTCTACTTTTCACTCTGTCTCTTCCTTCAGATTCAGAGCCGGAGGAAGAAGATCCTGGATCTGTATGCTAGAGCCTGCAGTGTGGCCGAGGGTGAGAACTCACACGTCCACCCCGGGCTTCAGCCCTATAGAACTACCCTTCAACTGTCTAGCGAAGGACACTTGTATGCTGAACTCTTGCTACAACACACACATCCCTAACCCTCCCTCTCCCTTCATCTCCCCAGGTCTGAGTCCTACAGAACTACCGTTTGACTGTCTGGAGAAGGCCAGTCGGATGCTGAGCTCCTCCTACAGTAGCGAGGCAGCCGTGGTGAAGACCTGGAGACACCTGGCAGAGAGCTTTGGCCTGAAGAGGGATGAGATCGGAGGGATGAGTGACGGCCTGCAGCTGTTTGAAAGGATCAGTACCGCCGGCTATAGCATCCCAGACCTGCTCACCAGACTAGTGCAGATAGAGAGACTGGATGCTGTGGAGTCACTGTGTTCTGATGTACTGGGAGGAGGAGACACACACACTGTTCCTCTGTCCTCACCACGCTGTGCAAGCGTCTGACTCCCACACACACGTGAACACACGTTTATGCACAGATGCAGTACACCCATGTGCACATACCCACACACATACATTCACAATCAAACACCCATACCCCTCCACATGAAGAATGCCAGTAGGCCTTCCTAGATTTCAGATCTCTCTCCTTCTCTTCCGTCTCTCTGTCTCCCTCTGGCAATTAACTTTGCGCTGGATGCCTCGACAAAAGCTTTTGATAAAAAAATATATAGAGATTTTATATAAATTACATTTTGTACATATTATAATATGAGATTTTGAAAAGGGCATAATGGACCTCTCTCTGCCAGGATCCCCATGGCTCCAGATCCTCTCAACCCCCCCCCCCAGCGGTCAGCTGCTACCGCTGGCTCTAATTGGTTGACTTGTGGCAGTCTGATCTAATAATGTTGTGGTTTACAGTCGAGACTTTCAGCACCTAATTAACCACTAAAACCAATGAACCAGTAAATACCAGATGCCAGAGACCATTAAAGAGCTTAGCTTATAGACAGACTAAGCCTTCTGCAGCCTGAGAAATGCAGGAAAACAGGACACCAGAAGACCCAGCGCTACACTACACTATGGTCAGCCTGGCTCTGATGCTATTCTGGGTGATGCCACAGGACGGCAGCCATTTTGTGGCTTTCTATACCTCCATGTATATTGTTTCTGTTGAGTGACTGGGGAGGCACAATCCCATCTCTCAGTGTGTCTTCACTGCTCTGCTGTTTCAAGTTAGCCACGTTTAAAGGGTCTGGACTCCGGTAGTGTATATGAATCATAAATGTGCATGTACAATGCTCATCATTTAGCAGGTATCCATAATGGCTTCTTTTAGTTTATCCTTGTTCTTTCCAATCCAAACACAGCATCAGCGGAAGGCTCGTAGGTTAGGTAGGTCGCTGAATGACAGAAGATGATTGACTGTACTGTATGTACAGAACCTGGTTCTCTTACCTCAGTATCACAAAGCTCCATTAGACTACAGAAACTATTTTTCATGGAAACAAACGTAAGTGTATATATAACTTATTATTGTACATACTGTATGCATCAATAAAGAAGTATCAATTTAAAAGTCCATGTTTTTATTTATTTTGATGAAGATAAACAGATAACAGGATATTTTGACGGTTTAACAAAGGTTTTGTCAACAGTTATTCCAATAATAATACCACTTATTTTCCCTCTTGTAGTTAACATAAATGATGTCATGTGTTCTGCGGTCGATCAAACTATTCTGTCAAATAAGAGGAATCTGCTGGAACAGCCAATTACCATAGATCTCAGATTACTGGAGAGATTTACACCACAGCCGGGCACTGGTGGAAATCTAGTTATTCAATATCTATTTGTGTGAAATCATGACATCAGACCTTGAAGCATCATACTAACCAGGCTCTGCCATGCTAGTCTGTCTGCCAAGATATCACACAGCCATCGTTTGTGATAAATCATGACGTCCATCTCTCTACTGGCCTGAGATGTGAGGTGCACAGAGAATAGACGGTCTCCTGTGACTAGGCTGGAGAAGACGTGGATCATCACATTACAAATAGCTCAGCTAAAGAGAATCCTCCCTACATAGGTGTGTGTGTGTTTCAGGCCCATGAGGGCCAGTTATTATCACTTGGCTTAGCGTGATCGCAGCGAGGTGAGACAGAGAGCTGGACTCCTAAGGGCAGGGAGTGCCAACAAACAGTCAAGCTTCATACAGCTCAGCTAGTTACTGTACCTGCTAACACACACGCGCACACACACACTTACCAGTGTGAACACCAACAGTTGCTCACTAACACAAGAACACACACAAATACACATTTTCCACCATTACATACTTGCTTACTCTTATTCCCCAAACAGGGCTCCAGCTTGTTTCATATCTCTGGTACATCCAATATCTTTATGTTTCTAGTACAGTGACATCCTATATCCTAATGTTGGTACAGTAGTATATTATATAATGAAGGCCCGTTGCTGTCTAATCCCAGAGCATGCAGGGAACAATTCAACACTGTGGATGTCATTCATTATTAATCACTGTCAGACAAAAATGGGAAACAATGTATTCTCCCCAGCCAACCAAGATATGCAGCAGCATAGAGAGAACTGTAGGAGGGAAAGTCATTCCCCAGATATACAGCCTTCTAGCATGCGTGTTGCATAATCCAAACAAGCCTTTATCTGAAAATACAGCACAATGGCAGACAGTTTACATTAGAAGCAAAGGCAGCAGAGGACAGGGCATCTGAGGACTAATGTGTTAAACTAGTGCTGTATCAACATCTCATTCCAAAATCAGGGGCATTAATATGGAGTTGGTCCCCCCTTTGCTGCTATAACAGCCTCTACTCTTCTGAGAAGGCTTTCCACTAGATGTTGGAACATTGCTGCGGGGACTTGCTTCCATTCAGCCACAAGAGCATTGGTGAGGTCGGGCACTGATGTTGGGCGATTAGGCCTGGCTCGCAGTCGACATTGAAATTCATCCCAAAGGTGTTCAATGGGGTTGAGGTCAGTGCTCTGTGCAGGCCAGTCAAGTTCTTCCACACCGATCTCGACAAACTATTTCTGTATGGACCTCGATTTTTGCATGCTGTCATGCTGAAACAGGAAAGGGCCTTCCCCAAACTGCTGCCACAAAGTTGGAAGCACATAATCGTCTAGAATGTAATTGTATGCTGTGGCGTTAAGATTTCCCTTCACTAGAACTAAGGGGCCTAGCCCGAACCATAAAAAAACAGCCCCAGACCATTACTCCTCCTCCACCAAACTTTACAGTTGGCACTACGCATTCGGGCAGGTAGAGCTCTCCTGGCATCCGCCAAACCCAGATTCGTCCGTCGTAATGTCAGATGGTTAAGCGTGATTCATCCCTCCAGAGAACACGTTTCCACTGCTCCAGAGTCCAATGGCAGCGAGCTTTACACCACTCCAGCTGACGCTTGGCATTGCACTTGGTGATCTTAGGCTTGTGTGCGGCTGCTCGGACATAGTAACCCATTACATGAAGCTCCCGACTAACAGTTATTGTGCTGTTGTTGCTTCAAGAGGCGGTATAGAACTCGGTAGTGAGTGTTGCAACTGAAGACAGACCATTTTTACGAGCTACGCGCTTCAGCGGTCCCGTTCTGTGAGCTTGTGTGGCCTACCACTTCCCGGCTGAGCTCTTTCCACTTCACAATAACAGCACATACAGTTGACCGGGGCAGCTCTAACAGGGCAGAAATATTACAAACTGACTTGTTGGAAAGGTGGCATCCTGTGACGGTGCCACGTTGAAAGTCACTGAGCTCTTCAGTAAGGCCATTCAACTGCCAATATTTGTCTATGGAGATTGCATGGCTATGTGCTCAATTTTATACACGTCAGCAACGGGTGTGACTGAAGTAGCCAAATCCACTCATTTGAAGGGGTATCCACATACTTTTGTATAAACAGTGTATAAGAAAGTAGGAGTAGAGAGAGGCACAGAATAGTACAGGGAGAGAGAAAGCTCAGGACAAGACCCAGTCCCCTTCATTAATAAGGAGTGAATACCCAGGCCAACAGGCCGCTGTGGTCATGCTCGCCCTCTCAACAAGCACTTTGCCAACCACATGGTTCCACTCACAGTACACTCTCTCATGACTAGATTTACAGTCAAGTACATAACTGAAGCACAATGCCTTAACTGCATCACCCTGCTGCCATCTTATAACTCAGCCAACTCAGAGAAATAATATACATTTGGTGGTCTGTAACGTCCAACATGATGGACTGACTTTATATCGGTGGTGAAGCATAGCCACTAACATTAGACAGGTAAATAATGTTCTCATGAGGTAGACTGGCCAGATTGGAGGCCAGGGAACATTTAACTAAGTTTCCACTGAGACCTACTCCACTGGGAAACACTAACATAAATTAGAGGGACCGCAGCTCAGGGCCTGACGCTGCGCAGGGGCTGTGTGTGTGTGACATATAGCAGGCCCACTGTGGCCCATAGTGAGTAATGGAAGTAATGAAAGTCAATAAATCAGTGACAGGATCTGAAGCAGTAAGTGTTTAGGACTGTTATAGAGCCTTACTAAATGAACTGGTTCATGCACCCCCACAAGACCGTTCTCCAGCGCTTGCTTGCCAACACCACACACTTATGCAGGACTTTTATTTTGTGAGGTGATGAAGAAACTAAGCAGCAGACCAACATTTTAAAAAGTCTGTATAATAATAGGCACACTTTCCTATTAACAGTTTGTCTGAAATGCCAAGGTGAACAGGGACCAACACCCTGACAAACCAGCAAAGTTTCAATTAGATGTTTTATTCAACATACTGACTAACAGGGCTCTTTACAGAGGAGAGATCAGAAATGTCTGTCAGTGTGATATTCTCCTCACCGTCACCAAACAGAACCATTCTGGACTTGTTAAAAACCTCCAGCTTAGGTCCATAACAAACAAACAGGTTTATAGAAAACATATGTGACATAAACTAATGTATTTCGTAACTATAAGACAGAGAAATCGAACACTGTTTCCCATCATTTCTTAGTTTATTGCTTTTAAAAGCTTCCTAGTGAAATCATCTTTACCTCAGAATGCATGAGACAATCATAGCCTCTCCCAACATGATGCTCATTTCATAGCAGATGGTAAACATGTTCAAAACAAGGTACAATATATAGGTTAAGATCATATAAAAACATATTACAAAACTTGACAAAAATAAAAAGTCACCTCCACAATAAGGTTATACGTGTGAGTGTGTGTTATTTCAGATTGAGAAGTATAGAGCTAAGGTTCAATGACAAGAAGGTGAGTGTAGGGTCAGTTGTTCTGTGCATCTCCTGCAGCAGCAGATGAAGAGAGCAGAGCTCAAACAGCCGCCTGTTCTTCCTGTGAAAACCAGAAAACAGAGTGCATGTAACACTGAGTCTATGAATGATAGTATACCTAGCACCACGTGTTACAAATACACAGGATCTTGTAATAATCGGTCCGGTCAGGTTTTGGTTCCAACCTTGCAATAACGCGCCTGATTTAGCTAATCATGATTCTGAGTCCAGACTGAAGAACATGATCAGTTTGTCTCACCTGATCTTGGAGAGTTTCTGTAGGATGATGGAGAGTTTCTCCAGAAGAGGAAGTTCTAGTCTGGGGTTCTTCACAAGGAGAGCTGCAGTACGGAAGAACTCTTCAGTGCTGCAAGCAGACAGGAACTCAGACAGATACCCTGCAGAGAGGGAAACACTTAGATAGGTATACAGAAGGACGGACAGACAGACAGTTGCTCTGAAGAACCTTACGGTAACTGTTAACTGAAGAAGATGTGATGAAACAACGGAAGCCATTTATTTTATATGGAGGGAGAGACGTAGGCGGGGGGACAGGTGGGCGATGCGAGCATGGGCGAGAGAGGGTTAACAGGGCAGGACCTAAGTTGGGGAAAGCTGAACTTCATGCAAATACTGTGATATTGCGGTGCGATTGACCAATCGAAGCTCACTATAGCTTCCAGCCTCTACTGGATTGGCTATTGATGCATAGCACTATCTAGCATGCTTGCTAGCACCCACATGAGGGTGAAGCTAGCGTGGCTATTCAAATGATTGATGATAGTTAACAGGCACTGTTACACACAGGCAGACAGAGAGTTCCACTGAAGAACCCTACACAGTCCTGTCTACTCCTGTTAACCTTCTCAGTCATCCCATCATCGGGCCTCTAACTGTACAACCAGCCTCTGCTGCGAGCAGAATGGACCAGGAACCCAGCTGAAGAGTTCCAGTCCTAGTACAGATGCTAATCAAGTCTACTCAGCAAACGAGAGTAAATCTACATGCTTTCAGGTCAAGCAGAGTCCATATTGTCAGTGTTAACTCTGTCTTACAGGGAGGCATAGATCTCAGCATGTTTCTCTCAGATAAGTCAAATCAGAGCCAGTCAGGCAGTATAGTAAAAGTCTGGACAGACTACAATCACAACCATAAGTGTACAGTTGTGGCAAAAAGTTGAGAATGACACAAATATTAATTTCCACAAAGTTCGCTGCTTCAGTGTCTTCAGATATTTTTGTCAGATGTTACTATGGAATAATGAAGAATAACTACAAGCATTTCATAAGTGTCAAAGGCTTTTATTGACAATTACATGAAGTTGATGCAAAGAGTCAATATTTGCAGTGTTGAACCTTCTTTTTCAAGACCTCTGCAATCCGCCCTGGCATGCTGTCAATTAATTTCCGGGCCACATCCTGACTGATGGCAGCCCATTCTTGCATAATCAATGCTTGGAGTTTGTAAGAATTTGTGGGTTTTTGTTTGTCAATCTGCCTCTTGAGGATTGAGTTCTCAATGGGATTAAGGTCTGGGGATTTTCCTGGCCATGGACCCAAAATATTGATATTTTGTTCCCCGAGCCACTTAGTTATCATTTTTGCCTTATGGCAAGGTGCTCCATCATGCTGGAAAAGGCATTGTTTGTCACCAAACTGTTCCTGGATGATTGGGAGAAGTTGCTCTCGTAGGATGTGTTGGTACCATTCTTTATTCATGGCGGTGTCCTTAGGCAAAATTGTGAGTGAGCCCACTCCCTTGGCTGAGAAACAACCCCACACATGAATGGTCTCAGGATGCTTTACTGTTGGCATGACACAGGACTAATGGTAGCGCTCACCTCGTCTTCTCCGGACAAGCTTTTATCCGGATGCCCCAAACAATCGGAAAGGGGATTCATCAGAGAAAATGACTTTACCCCAGTCCTCAGCAGTCTAACCCATGTACCTTTTGCAGAATATCAGTCTATCCCTGATGTTTTTCCTGGAGAGAAGTGGCTTTTTTGCTGCCCTTCTTGACACCAGTCCATCCTCCAAAAGTCTTCGCCTCACTGTGCATGCAGATGCACTCACACCTGCCTGCTGCCATTCCTGAGCAAGCTCTGTACTGGTGGTGCCCCGATCCCACAGCTGAATCAACTTTAGGAGACAGTCCTGGCACTTGCTGGACTGTCTTGGGTGCCCTGAAGCCTTCTTCACAACAATTGAACTGCTCTCCTTGAAGTTCTTGATGATCCGATAAAAGGTTGATTTAGGTGCAATCTTACTGCCAGCAATATCCTTGCCTGTGAAGCCCTTTTTGTGCAAAGCAATGATGACGGCACGAGTTTCCATGCAGGTAACCATGGTTGACAGAGGAAGAACAATGATTCCAAGCCCCATCCTCCATTTGAAGCTTCCAGTCTGTTATTCAAACTCAATCAGCATGACAGAGTGATCTCCAGCCTTGTCCTCGTCAACACTCACACCTGTGTTAACGAGAGAATCACTGACATGATGTCAACTGGTCCTTTTGTGGCAGGGCTGAAATGCAGTAGACATGTTTTTGGGGGATTCAGTTCATTTGCATGGCAAAGAGGGACTTTGCAATTAATCTGATCACTCTTCATAACATTCTGGAGTATATGCAAATTTCCATCATACAAACTGAGGCAGCAGACTTTATGAAAATGTACATTTGTGTCATTCTCAAAACTTTTGGCCACGACTGTAGAATGTGACAAAGTCGTTGATCCAACATGACACAGTACTTCTCATAACCAACAGAGAACTGCCCCAAAATTACTACACATTTCAATTTTTACAATCAACACATTTTATTTTACTAGTTCAGTTGACTGAGAACACATACTCGCACAAAAAAACACGTACAAAAATGACCTGAGGGATTCAATTCAAACATTTATTTTCTCTGTGATAGGTTCAATAGGGAATAAAGGAGCAGAGTAATTTGTGGGGTAATTGTGCATGAAAAAGCAATCTGCTTTAGAGACAGCCTCATGGTGTTACTGTAGCTACTGTAATTTAGCAGACTGGCAGAGACCCAGGAGGTCCATCCCTGTTACTGTAGCAGAGCTAGACACCTCCATCTGGTCCCTAGCCTCTCCTCTCTTCAGGCTCTTTCAGCCTTACTGTATGTGGGACAGGGGAGAGAAACTTCAAACACAATGGGTCAGTGGTAGAATGGTCCATGTCCAGACTGATTTAGGGAGGAGGGGGTACACTTTATGGTCCCCCCTGGTTCTCCCCTGTCTCTATAGGACACATGGACTGGATTACTGTAATATAGCCTGAGAGCGTTATATGGGGGCTTTGCCTTGGGCACAGACACTAAGCAGGCCTACTGTAGGACAGGACACACTCTGGGGAGAGGGTGACCTGCAGGTGTGAACCAGACCTCTGTGTGTGTGTGTGTGACACTACGCAGGCGTACTGTATAAAGGCGTCCGCATGCTTCCCATCCAAAACAGTTTGTGAACATACAACATTTTGTGACGTTTTTGTTAGTTTTGTCTTTGGGTGTTTGTGCCATAGAATGTTTTCTTGAGGCAACTGTAGGGGTTCTTCAGTGAAGTTTTTGTTGTCATTCAAAGAGAGACAACATGTTTTCATGCAAACATTTTTACTTGAGAAATACTGCACCAAACATCTTAGGCAAAAAACGTAAAAATTCATGACATTTCTAGTGTTATCTGAGATTCATTCAGACCATTCTGAGGAAATGTATACTGGCTATGGCGTCTCAAGATGGACAAACAGTAGTTTTGCCATTTTTTTCTGATTATTTAAGCAAAAGTCTTAAGGGAGTATGCGAGGCACAGACGTTCACTTTGCCTAGCCGAGTTCTGCTAGGACCAAACCGAACCCAGTATGCAGGCGTCTTAACAGGGCAGCCACAGAGGGGAAATTGAGTTGACCTTCTGGTGTGAACTGCATGAAGGAACCCAGCCATACCGAACTGTACAGGGCTGCATTGTAGGCAGACACTGAGCAAGCCTGCAGTAGTACAAGACAGGGGAGGTGTGTCAGGCGGTTTAGTGGTGACCTTCAGGTGTGAACCCCAACTCTCCGTCATGGCCTCACTCACACTCACCTCATTACTCCCCTGTAAACCACGCTAATCACCAGCTCTCCCCCTCTCCCATAAATCATAGTGGGGTGCTGAGATCTCCACCTGCCACACTAGACTTTAGTAGACCAAGCTAAGCTCTGCTCAGTGTCTCTCTCACACACACACACACACACACACACACATATATATATATATATATATATATATATATATATATATATATATATATATATATATATATATATATATATATATATATATGTACACACAAAACACAAACACTTTGTTCAGTATCAGCCAATGACACAAATTAGTCAAACATGAAGCACATAATAGGAGCATACTGTAACTGTACTGTTATGGAGAGAGTACAGTGCCTTGCGAAAGTATTCGCCCCCCTTGAACTTTGCGACCTTTTGCCACATTTCAGGCTTCAAACAAAGATATAAAACTGTATTTTTTTGTGAAGAATCAACAACAAGTGGGACACAATCATGAAGTGGAACAACATTTATTGGATATTTCAAACTTTTTTAACAAATCAAAAAATGAAAAATTGGGCGTGCAAAATTATTCAGCCCCTTTACTTTCAGTGCAGCAAACTCTCTCCAGAAGTTCAGTGAGGATCTCTGAATGATCCAATGTTGACCTAAATGACTAATGATGATAAATACAATCCACCTGTGTGTAATCAAGTCTCCGTATAAATGCACCTGCACTGTGATAGTCTCAGAGGTCCGTTAAAAGCACAGAGAGCATCATGAAGAACAAGGGACACACCAGGCAGGTCCGAGATACTGTTGTGAAGAAGTTTAAAGCCGGATTTGGATACAAAAAGATTTCCCAAGCTTTAAACATCCCAAGGAGCACTGTGCAAGCGATAATATTGAAATGGAAGGAGTATCAGACCACTGCAAATCTACCAAAAGTGTTGTTTAAGGTTTGCCACAAGCCACCTGGAAGACACACCAAACATGTGGAAGAAGGTAAAAGACAAAAGACCTGCAAAAGACCTGAGACTGGGACGGAGATTTGTCTTCCAACAAGACAATGATCCAAAACATAAAGGAAAATCTACAATGGAGTGGTTCAAAAATAAACATATCCAGGTGTTAGAATGGCCAAGTCAAAGTCCAGACCTGAATCCAATCGAGAATCTGTGGAAAGAACTGAAAACTGCTGTTCACAAATGCTCTCCATCCAACCTCACTGAGCTCGAGCTGTTTTGCAAGGAGGAATGGGAAAAAATGTGCAAAACTGATAGAGACATACCCCAAGCAACTTACAGCTGTAATCGCAGCAAAAGGTGGCGCTACAAAGTATTAACTTAAGGGGGCTGAATAATTTTGCACGCCAAATTTTTCAGTTTTTGATTTGTTAAAAAAAGTTTGAAATATCCAATAAATGTCATTCCACTTCATGATTGTGTCCCACTTGTTGTTGATTCGTCACAAAAAAATACAGTTTTATATCTTTATGTTTGAAGCCTGAAATGTGGCAAAAGGTCGCAAAGTTCAAGGGGGCCGAATACTTTCGCAAGGCACTGTATATTGTGGTGGGAATCTGTGGAGTGTCTCCATACTCATGGGGCTTTGAGCTGCACTGACTGAGGGTGGCAGGTATCTTAGTGGTTAGAGCGTTGGGTCAGTAACCAAAGGGTTGCTAGCTCGAATCCCCGAGCAGATCAGGTGAAATCTTTCGATCTGCCCTTGAGCAAGGCACTTAACCAGGGTCGGCGTCAGTGGCCGTGACCCCACTCTCCGAGGGTGTCTCAGGGGGAGTGGGATATGCATTTCACACCATACACAGGTTACCTTTGATTAATAGTGAGAGAAGTAGTGTATCTATACTTACGAGACTCTGTGCTGAGCTGCAGTAGGATGTCTAGGGGGGTCTGCAGCCCCCCCTTCCCTCCTCGGAGCAGGGCTAGGAGGACAGACACTCCCCCGTACTGAAGAAACAGCCCCCGGACATCCACACACACCAGGTCACTGTGGAGGGAGTCCAACACCTGGGCTAGGATGTCAGCTGGAGGGAAAAGAGGAGTTAGGTCACACAGAACCTGGACGCTGCCACTGAAATCCAACCCACATCTCTCTGCTACCAACCCTTATCCCATCCCAGCTGGAGGCTCACCTAGACTTGGGAGATCAGCGAACAGTTCTGTCTAAAGCCCCAGGGATAAATCACACTGGAGCTGACACTCTGAATGTGACCCTGACAAACTGCTGTTATGTCTGCTTGCTCCTCTCTCCCCTCGTCAGAGCCGTACAGACAGGAGTAGTGGATAATGAACAACCCAGTATAAGCAGACAGAGTGAGAGTGGCTAGGAGAGACATCCTGGTTACTGAGAAGTCATCTTTAATGGGGCCTGTGTCACTGATGATCTCCAGATACACAGCACTGTAGTCTGTAACTGGCCTAGCCAGGGTGCTTGAGGGGTACACCAGAACCCCCCTGACCCAAAGCCTGCCTGCCTCCCTCTCTCTCTGGTCCAAACCCATTAAGGCACTGAGTTTCCAGAAAGATTTGTTTTCTTTACACGACCCAGACCCACAGCTAAGTGTCACTCACTCACTCACTCACTCACTCACTGTCTGTCTGTCTGTCTCTGTCTGTCTCTGTCTGTCTCTGTCTCTGTCTCTGTCTCTGTCTCTGTCTCTGTCTCTGTCTCTGTCTGTCTGTTTTTATTAGTTCAGATGTTTTTCTGTAGACGGTTAAAAGCTTTTTGGAGCCTGATACCTCAGTCTGACATGGTACTGATTAAAGAAATAAGAAGAAATATTCTTCCTATATGAACAAACCAGTTTCATGTCCATCCAGAGACCGAGCTGAGTCAACCTGGCAGAAGGCTTGCTCTTTGGGGGTTTAGGCTTGGGTTGCTGTGAAGTACTTGCTTACAAATGTATTTGTGAAAATCACGAAACAAATAACATTTGATTGGTTGGGATTGATTGATAGATGCACGGCTCTCTATAGAGCACAGGACTACTTTATGAGTTACACTCACTAGAAAGAGACAATTAAATAAACCTGTATACATAAACAATGGAAAACCACACTGCCCTCTGCTGGGGACTTCACATAACTACACCAAAAACGAATTGAGACATATCAAAAGATATCCCTTGGATTTAGGAAGAATATAGAATTATTGGATAAGTGTTTGCATTAGACGTTGTGTGTATATGTAGTGTAGCAGGGTTTTACCCTGGGTGACGGTCCTGAGGATGATGAGGGAGGACAGGAGACGTGTGTGGGGACAGAGGCTCCTGTACAACGAGGGAGGTAGAGGAGGGCCCCTGGTCTTCAGAGGGCCACTGGGGTCCTGCTGCTGGGTCGGAACCCTGGACATCTCCTCCCCCAGACGCCGTAAAGTGGACGACAGAGCCACCGGCTACATACAGAGATACACGTACTCACAGTTAGTCAGTGGGAATTCAGCATTGTGATCATGTTTCTGGCCTTGTGGTTCACCCTCAACACGTTGCTATAATACTACAGCATGAGATTCCAGTTTAAACATCAAGTAGTTGCCCTGACACTGCCAGACAAACAAACACACTCCCCACGTTTCAGTTCTGAGATGTGTTGGATCCGGGATGGCATCCATGCTTGTTGTTGACTATCTGGGCTGGGAGTTTTCATTGAGAACCAGACAGAGATTCTATCCAGTTGGGTCTGAGCCTCTCTCGGTCAGTGCGATGTCTGTTCTCCAGACACACACACAGCCTGTTCTACATAGGGCTAATAAAACTTGATAACTTCTAATGTACCCACACTAATTAACCACATACTGGCCGCCAGGCCAGCACAGGACACAGTCCAACACAAGGGATTCAATAACAATGTTTACAGCATGAAAACAAAATTCGACTTTCTTCTCACAGCTGGGAAGAGAATAAATTGTCAGTTTGTGGTGTGTGGTGTTGTGTTGTTGTGTGGTGTTGTGTTGTGTATTACCTGTATGCTGTTGTCTATCTCTCTCAGGCTCCAGTATATAAACTTGATCAGGGACAGGGTACCAGAGGGGTCTGGTGATGCAGAGGACTGATGCAGCTGCTCAACCAACAGAGGCAAAACCTAGAGACAGGAGGTCAACAACAACACAATATAAACAACACATTATAAACTACAAAACACTGAATCAACACAAAGCCTGGGACATCATAACAAGATAGATAAACACATCGCGTAATAAGCCAAAACGACCCCCTGGACAAGTCCAGTTCTCCCACCTTCGAGCACCTGTCGAGGAGAGAGACCACTGGAGACGTGTGCTGCTGACCCTGGGCTGTTCTGCTGTCTCCTGCTACTGGAGGAAACGTCTGTCTGTCTAGAATCCAATCCAATAGCAAAGCCAGCAGCCTGAGAGGGGTGGGACTTACACTACCCTGCAGAATGAGACAACCAGTTACCAGTATGGTTAGAGTCTGGCCATGCTAAATTGTGTGTTTTCCAAACAACCACATTGACAGGAAATTGGACTTTACAAGGTAGTTAGAAACAACCACCACCACTGTTGATTAGAATAATTACGGTACCAGTCTGTGAGTCTTCATCAGGGAGTATGTGTAGGTTTAGGGCTGCATTAGTTACAATCACAGTTAACACAGTAATAACACTAGTAGTTAGTACCCACCATTCCCAGTGGAAATGCCATATACACACCTTGGCTGGCTTGGAGGTGGCTTTTTTCTCAGGTTTGGACTCAATGGCCTTCTGACAAACGTTCTCTCTCCCCTTCTGTGCCATGGAGTATTCATACTTCCTCTAGAGAGAGAGAGAAAATCACATGTAAATGAACAGACACTATGTATAGGGGTTGAGGGTCTAAATAACACAGGTCTATTTAGCTTGTTGTGTGTCTTCCTACCTGAAGGTTCTCTAGCCGAGCCTGGACCTTCCTGAACTGGTTCTCCAGACGCTTGTTCTGCTCACTCAGCTCATTCAGCTGAACACAATACAATGATATAATACAAACAGTTAAACACTTTTATTCAGAGCAACTCACTACACAAAGTTCTAACTAAGTGATCAATCAGAACCAGCGTCCTTTCAGAAAGTATTCACAGTTTTGAGTCAATAACTATTCAACCTCTTTGTTATGGCAAGTCTAAATAAGACCAGGAGTAAATATCTGCTTAACAAGCCACATAATAAGCGGCATGGACTTACTCTGTATGCAATAATAGTGCTTTATTATTTATTTATTTAACTAGGCAAGTCAGTTAAGAACAAATTCTTATTTAAAATGCAGCCTATCCCGGCCAAAAACAGACGACGCTAGGCCAATTGTTTCGCTGTCCTATGGGACTCCAAATCACGACCAGTCCAGGATCGAACCAGGGTCTGTAGTGACGCCTCTAGCACTGAGATGCAGCGCCTTAGACCGCTGCGCCACTCGGGAGCAACATGATTGTTGAATCACTACCTCGTCTCTGTACCCCACACATACAATTATCTGTAAGGTCCCTCAGTTCGAGCAGTGAATTTCAAACACAGATTCAACCACAAAGACCAGGGAGGTTTTCCAATGCCTCGCAAAGAAGGGCACCTATTGGTAGATGGGTAAAAAAAAATAATGGTGAAGTTATTATTTACACTTTGGATGGTGTATACACCCAGTCAAAGATACAGGCGCCCTTTCTAACTCACTTGGCGAAGAGGAAGGAAACCGCTCAGGGATTTCACCATGAGGCCAATGGTGACTTTAAAACAGTTACAGAGTTTAATGGCTGTGATGAGAGAAAACTGAGGATGGATCAACAGCATTGTAGTTACTCCACAATACTAACCTAACAGTGAAAAAAAGGAAGCCTGTACGGAATAAAAAATATTCCAAAACATTTATCCTGTTTGCAACAAGGCACTACATTATTACTGCAAAAAGTGCAGCAAAGCAATTAACTTTGTGTCCTGAATACAAAGTGTTATGTTCGGGGCAAATCCAATACAACACATTACGGAGTATCACTCTACATATTTTCAAGCATAGTGGTGACTGCATCATGTTATGGGTATGTTTGTAATCGTTAAGGACTGTAGAGTTTTCAGGATGAAAAAATGTACTGAATGGAACTAAGCACAGGCCAAATCCTAGCAGAAAACCTGGTTCAGTCTGCTTTCTACCAGACACTGGGAGACGAATTGCAGGACAATAACTAAAGGCCAAATCTATACTGGAGTTATATATATATATATATATATATATATACAGTGCCTTGCGAAAGTATTCGGCCCCCTTGAACTTTGCGACCTTTTTTGTGAAGAATCAACAACAAGTGGGACACAATCATGAATGGAACGACATTTATTGGATATTTCAAACTTTTTTAACAAATCAAAAACTGAAAAATTGGGCGTGCAAAATTATTCAGCCCCTTTACTTTCAGTGCAGCAAACTCTCTCCAGAGGTTCAGTGAGGATCTCTGAATGATCCAATGTTGACCTAAATGACTAATGATGATAAATACAATCCACCTGTGTGTAATCAAGTCTCCGTATAAATGCACCTGCACTGTGATAGTCTCAGAGGTCCGTTAAAAGCTCAGAGAGCATCATGAAGAACAAGGAACACACCAGGCAGGTCCGAGATACTGTTGTGAAGAAGTTTAAAGCCGGATTTGGATACAAAAAGATTTCCCAAGCTTTAAACATCCCAAGGAGCACTGTGCAAGCGATAATATTGAAATGGAAGGAGTATCAGACCACTGCAAATCTACCAAGACCTGACCGTCCCTCTAAACTTTCAGCTCATACAAGGAGAAGACTGATCAGAGATGCAGCCAAGAGGCCCATGATCACTCTGGATGAACTGCACAGATCTACAGCTGAGGTGGGAGACTCTGTCCATAGGACAACAATCAGTCGTATATTGCACAAATCTGGCCTTTATGGAAGAGTGGCAAGAAGAATGCAATTTCTTAAAGATATCCATAAAAAGTGTTGTTTAAGGTTTGCCACAAGCCACCTGGGAGACACACCAAACATGTGGAAGAAGGTGCTCTGGTCAGATGAAACCAAAATTGAACTTTTTGGCAACAATGCAAAACGTTATGTTTGGCGTAAAAGCAACACAGCTCATCACACTGAACACACCATCCCCACTGTCAAACATGGTGGTGGCAGCATCATGGTTTGGGCCTGCTTTTCTTCAGCAGGGACAGGGAAGATGGTTAAAATTGATGGGAAGATGGATGGAGCCAAATACAGGACCATTCTGGAAGAATGAATGAACCTGATGAGTCTGCAAAAGACCTGAGACTGGGACGGAGATTTGTCTTCCAACAAGACAATGATCCAAAACATAAAGCAAAATCTACAATGGAATGGTTCAAAAATAAACATATCCAGGTGTTAGAATGGCCAAGTCAAAGTCCAGACCTGAATCCAATCGAGAATCTGTGGAAAGAACTGAAAACTGCTGTTCACAAATGCTCTCCATCCAACCTCACTGAGCTCGAGCTGTTTTGCAAGGAGGAATGGGAAAAAATGTCAGTCTCTCGATGTGCAAAACTGATAGCGACATACCCCAAGCGACTTACAGCTGTAATCGCAGCAAAAGGTGGCGCTACAAAGTATTAACTTAAGGGGGCTGAATAATTTTGCACGCCCAATTTTTCAGTTTTTGATTTGTTAAAAAAGTTTGAAATATCCAATAAATTTCGTTCCACTTCATGATTGTGTCCCACTTGTTGTTGATTCTTCACAAAAAAATACAGTTTTATATCTTTATGTTTGAAGCCTGAAATGTGGCAAAAGGTCGCAAAGTTCAAGGGGGCCGAATACTTTCGCAAGGCACTGTATATATATATACTGTACGCACGTCACACAGACATACATACCCACATATATAAATTTATATAAAAATACATACATATACTGTGCCTTTGGAGAGTATTCATGACACATGATCTTAGGTTAAAAGCAGCCAGCTGAATCAGATGCTTGCCTGTTTCTTCATGTTGTCATTGAGTTCCTTGATGGAGTTGAAGCTGGACTTTAACCTCTTGTTCTCTCTGGTTCTCTCACTCAGCTGCTCCTGTAGCTGACTCACCTCCTCACTGCGGCTCTGACGGAATACAAACATTTTCAGAACTGCTCACACAACGCACTTTTCAAAAAACTGTGAAGAAGAGATCATATTCAACCTTGAGGGATTGCTGAAGATGTGTGTTTACCTCCTCTTGCTGTAGCAGTCTGTTCTCTCTGTCCTGGAGCTGGGCCGACCACTGCAGCTGGCTCAAACGTTCTGCCTGTAGTTGTTGGTAGATGTGCAGCATCTCCTGGTAAACCTGTCCCATCACTGAGGGGCAGGAGGGGGAGAGGACAGGGGAGGACTGCTTCTGCCTCACCCCTCTCTCCTCTTTCTCCCCCCTCACCTCCTCTTCTCTGGCCAGGCCTACGGTGGACTCAGTCTCTCGGGAGCCCAAGGTACGGGCTAGGCTGGAGGGCAGGGTCACATCTGAAACAGAAGAACTCATACATTGTTTTTTTGTCAAGTGTTTTCAGTTTGAAGAAAGCAGTATTGGTATGATTAATATGATTATTATTAATATGAATATATTACCTTTATTATCAACATAAAAACAATACATTATCTTGCTACATCTGTTGAGACATGCTGAACATAAGAAGACCCGACACACCTGTCTCTGTGTAGTGGGTCTGTGTGTCCAGGAGAGGGCTGAAAATATAGTTCTCACTCAGGTCCTCCTCACTGTCATCCCGACTACAGTCACTGTACAACCTGGGTAAGCAGACAGGTACACGTCAGTGGCATATAGTAGCTTGGCACCATCAATTATAACACAAGGTGTTGGTCTGACAGAAATGCCTGGAGAAAGACTGACCTGTCTGGAGGGTTGGTGACAGCCTGGAACAGCTCCTGTAAGGCTCTATTGTAACCGCTCATCTCCCTGGTGGTGCTGCGTCTAGACCTGGGGGACTTCACAACTCTCTGCTGCCCACCATGGTAGTGTCTTCCACTCAGCGCAGGTGCTTTCTGCTCTGTAGAGACCTGTCAAAAGGCAATAATGAGCTATAGCATGTTCAGTTACTGCAACGTACGTGCGTGCACAACCTAGTACTAGTAATAACAAGCCAACTAACGTTAGCTAACTATTTAGCTAACTAACTAAGTCGATAACGTTAGCTAGCTAGAGTTAGCTGGTTTGCTTCTTCTCTTGGTAACGACTCCGAGTGATCCAGCTAGCTAGCAAACACAGATAGCTAGCTGGAGCACTCGGGGTCGTTACCAAGGGAACAATCAAACCTGCTAGCTAGTTACTGTAAGCTAGCTAAATATTTAGCTAGTTTGCTTGTTAGCTATATACACATTACTAACCCGTTTCCTTTCCAGATATTTCATTTTCAGCCTCTCAACCGTAACGTCCAACTCGCTCCCTGACGATTCCTTGTTCATCTTGAGATTTCACACAGATGTATTGTTTTTCAACAAACGCCAAAAGCAGTCAACTTGTTGTCAGTTTGAATTATGTGCATTTTTCCTAAACCGGAAATGAAAAACCTACAAGTCTGCTGTCATCCTGAGGGCGGCGCCATTACACAATACATACATATACACATACCTATTCTGACGTTGTGCTCGTGTTGCAGTTTGAGGGACCGTCACTGCTGTTGTAGCCTTCTGTGCTCAGTGCTTGGATGAATCTATCAACCTGTTCAAGAACCTGTTCCACATTCTGTAAAATAATACATTCACATGCATACATTATTAAGATACTGTTAAGACCAGCTATTATTTGCCTCAGAATGATGTAAAATTGTATTAGTTCCTCACCCAGGTGGTATTTAAATGCATATAGGTTAACAGTGAGATATGATTCATACTGTATGAATCATAACATAACTCATCTTTAGACTGATATAGATACATAAATACCATCTGGGTGTGGAGGGAACCATAGTCTGAGGTAACAGAACCATCAGAGTGGAGGCACGTTCTGTTGGGGAGGCATCATCTGATGGAACTCTTCCATAACACCATGACTCCCCTCTTTCTGGCATCGTTTTCTTTTCAAGAGAACACACTATCAAATTAACATTTTCAAATCTTGTCATTGTGTTGTTTATTTCAAAAACAAATCTCCTTACATTTGCCTCACAAACATTACCCTCTGTACTTACGGTAAGAAAAACATTCATACCATATTCTAAGTTTATGAGTGGGAGTTAAATAATCAGTATTCTAGCACCTCCTCTCTTAATGACACACGTATTCGCCTGCTGTGCCTCTGGATCAGAGCTCTCTGTGCTATGGGTGGAGGACAATGGTGGAGCAACTTTCTCAGCTCTCTTTAATCAGCTATAGAGATCTCTGCATTAAGACAGAATATAAAGCACCCATATGGCATATAACACAAAAGTTGCACTGTAGAAGTGGAATATCTAGCTTATTAACAACACTGATTGAGTATCACAACTTTAAATCACTACTTTTGTAGCATCAACAAAAACAATGATCACAACAAATATTGTTTGGAGAATAAGTCAAAACTTTTGATATGTTATATTTCAGATATGTCTACTAGCTTGGGGAGGTTGGTAGTTATAGAACAGACAGAAACACCATGATCAGCTATTCTAAGACCTTGCAATGATCGAGGCTGATGGTTTAAGTCCAGAGTTTCATCCTACAGTTTAACCAGTTTCTGTCTATTCATTTAAACACCATCCCGACTACGACAGTAACCCAATCAAACATCAAGGAGATGATGACCTCATGGCTCTCTATAAATAGACTCTTATGGATCTGAGGTCCTCTTAACTTTCCTCCAAAGCTCAGCAATGTGCCAGTCCCATTAGACTGACCTGGCTGGAGTGTCCATTAGTCTTGGCAGAGTATTACAGGTAATTTCCTCCGGGTAAAGATTTAAAGTCTCTTGTGTTTATTCTGTTGATAGTCTCTGATCTCAGGCAGTCAGATGCTATCCCGGATCCAACACAACTCTGAACTGAATGGCGTGCACATGCTTGCGTGTGTGTGTGTGTGCGTGCATGTAACATTACAACAACCTAACATCGTTATTAACCTATAGAAGTACGAGATCGCCATCCCTGTGACCGGGTATGTGACTAAAGATTTACAGTGCCTTCAGAAAGTATTCACACCCCTGGACTTTTTCCACATTTTGTTGTATTACAAAGTGGGATTAAAATGGATTTCATTGTAATTTTTGGTCAATGATCTACCCAAAATACTCTGTGGTGGATAAAAAAAAAACACTTGTAAAAACTTTATAAAAAATAAAACACTCATATTTCTTGATTAGATAAGTATTCAACCCCCTTAGTTAATACATGTTAGAATCACCTTTGGCAGCGATTACAGCTGGGAGTCTTTCTGGGTCTCTTAAGAGCTTTCCACTCCTGAATTGTACAATATTTGCATTATTCTTCTTTTTCAATTCTTCACACTCTCTCAAGTTGGATGTTAGTCACTGGTAGACAGCCATTTTTAAGTCTTGACATAGATTTTCAAGCAGATTTAAGTCAAAACTGTAACTAGGCCACTCAGGAACATTCAATGTTGTCTTAGTAAGCAACTTCAGGACATCCAGTGCCTTCAGAAAGTATTCACACCCCTGACTTTATCCACATTTTGTTGTTTTACAGCCTGAATTTAGAATTGGTTAATATTAGATTTTGTGTGCATGGCCTGTACACAATACTGTCAAAGTTTAATTATGTTTTTAGAAATGTTTACAATTTTTTTTAAATTAAAAGCTAAACTGTTTTGAGTCAAAAAGTATATAACCTCTTTATTATGACAAGCCAAAATAAGTTCAGGAGAAAAAAAATATACTTAACAAGTCCCATAATAAGTTGCATGGACTCACTCTGTGTACAATAACGTGTTTATCGTGATTTTTGAATGACTACATCATCTCTGTACCCCACACATACAATTATCTATAATGTCCCTCAGTTGAGCAGTGAATTTCAAACACAGATTCAACCACAAAGACCAGGGTAGTTTTCCAATGTCTTGAAAAGAAGACTACCTATTAGTAGATGTGTAAAAAAGCAGACATCGAATATCCCTTTAAGAATTGTGAAGTTACATAATTACACTTTGGATGGTTTCACGGATCCCTCCGGAATTTTCATTACGCGCACCTGTCCCCTATTCCCACTGATTAGTACTTGTATAAGTGTGCCCTTTGGTTTCCATTGGGCTGTCCATTATCGGTACAATGTCCATTGGTGCGTGTGAGTACCTGTGCTGTGTGTTTAGGCTTTCGTGCCATTGTGGATTGCGCAGATGACTACAGGTCTCATCCCGTGTGTTAATCATTGTGCGAGTGTGTTATTTATTCAAGGTACTCCTCGCTCTTTTGTTTTGGGTTTCTACCCTGTTTTTTGTTACGTGTTTGTTTGGTCTTCGTTCCCGTGCCTTTACACGGCACGCCGTAATTTGGGCTTAATTTAAAAAATTATATTACGCATTCCTGTGCCTGTCTCCCGAATCTCTTCATACCAACGTGACAGTATCAATACACTCAGTCACAACAAAGATATAGGCACCCTCAACTCCAATGCCAGAAAGGAAGGAAACTGCTCAGGGATTTCACCTTGAGGCCAATGGTTACTTTAAAAAAGTTAGAGTTTATTGGTTTTATTGGAGAAAACTGAGGATGGATCAACAACATTGTAGTTACTCCACAATACTAACCTAATGGACAGAGTGAGGCACTAAAGGAAAACGGCAAAAAATGAGTTATGTTTGGGGCAAATCCAACACATCACTGAGTACCACTCCTTATATTTTCAACAGGGTGGTGGCTGCATTTTGTTATGGGTATGTTTGTCATCAGCAAGAATAGAGGTTTTTTTTTAGGATGAAAAGAAAATGAAATAGAGCCAAGTACAGGCAAAATCCTAGAGAAAAACCTGGTTGAGTCTGCTTTCCAAGAGATACTAGGAGACAAATTCAGCTTTCAGCAGGACAATAACCTAAAACACAAGGCCAAATATACACTGAAGTTGCTTACCAAGATGCCATTGAATGATCCTGGAGTGGCCTAGTTATAGTTTTGACTTAAATCGACTTGAAAATATATGAATAGACTTGAAAATGACTGTCTAGCAATGATCAACAACCAACTTGACAGAGCTTGAATACTTTTTTTAAGAACGTGCAAATATTGTACAATCCAGGTGTGCAAAGCTCTTAGAGACTTACCCAGAAAGAGTCACTGTAATTGCTGCCAAAGTTGATTCTAACATGTATTGACTCAGGGGGTTGATACTTAGTTTGTCAGTATGGGTTTTTTTTGTGTAGATGTGTGAGAAAACATTTAAGTAAAATGTAATCCATTTTGAATTCAGGCTACAACACAACAACATGTGAAATAAGTCAAAGGGTATGAATACTTTGAGGGCACTGTAAAGTTAATTTCTTTTCCACATTTTTTGCAGTTTTACTTTAGTGACTTGTTGCAAACAGGATGCATGTTTTGAAATATATGTATTCTGTACAGGCTTCCTTTTTTTCACCCTGTAAATTAGTTGAGTATTGTGGAGTAACTACAATGTTGATCCATCCTCAGTTTTCTCCTATCACAGCCATTAAAGTTTCAATATGTACATTTTTGGGCGACCGACAAAATGCACATAGAAATGTGAGTTAGACGGTCATTCTCATTGAAAGCAAACGTAAGAAGCGGTAGATCTGTTCTGTGTTCTATTTCTATGCTTCTCGTTCTTAAGTATGGCTTTTGCGTCTTTTACTTTCAGTTATGTACACCAGCTTCAAACAGTTGAAAATACAATATTTTGGTTATTGTAAAGATTTTTCACAGCGGATTAGATGGTGCAATGATTCTCTACACTATAAACTGCTTGTTTTGTCAAACTGAAATTAGACGGAGTATTAGAATTTTAGCAACCAGGAAATGGCGGAGAGATTTCTGAATATTGTACCTTTAAACTCTGTAACTGTTTTAAAGTCAGCATTGACCTCGTGGTGAAATCGTGGTTTTCTTCCTCTCCGGCAACTGAGTTAGGAAGGACGCCTGTATTTGTAGTATTTGTAATGAATAACTTCACTATGCTCAAATGGATATTCAATGTCGTTTTCTACCCATAGGTGCCCTTCTTTGCGAGACATTGGAAAACCTCACTGGTCTTTGTGGTTGAATCTGTGTTTGATATTCACTGTTCGACTTAGCGACCCTACAGATACTTGTATGTGTGAGGTACCTTTGTCTAAATTGGACTCCACCCTGCCTAAATAAAGGTTAAATAAAAAACAAATGTGTGTCCTCTCTGCCCGTGTCAGAGGCGAAGCCTACACCTGACCAGTCTCTGGAAGGCCTTCTTAAAGTCTTCGTTGAAGATAGTGTAGATGAGAGGGTTGATAAGGGAGTTGAGGTACCCCAGCCAGGTGAGGAAGTCAGCCAGCTCTATGGAGGTGTTGCAGGAGCCACACGTGTTGACGATCACCTCCTTCAGGAAGAAAGGCATCCAGCAGACCACGAAGGCCCCCAGTATCAGTCCTAACGTAGATGCAGCGCGTCGCTCCCTGGTCCCTGAGATACGCTGCCGTCTCAACCCACATTCACGCTCCCGCCTCGACTCGCTCTGGGGACTTTTTACGGCGATGCGCACGCGGTCTCCCTCCGTGGAGGGGTCTGAGTAAGACTTTTCCGGGGGGTTCAGGGTGTCTGGGCTCTGGGGGTCTCCATCAGTGGGGCAGGAGGGGAGGGTGGTTCCGTTGACCATGGAGGAGTGCTGGCTGGCTCTGCTGGCCCCCCTGCGGAGGTACAGAGTCTGAGCTGCTCTGTAGATCTTATAGTAGAGGATGAGGATGAGGAGCAGGGGAATATAGAAGGCCCCCAGGGTGGAGTAGAGGGTAAAGGCGATGTGGTGGTGCGTTATCAGACACTGGTCCTCCTCTGGCCCCCCACCATGGTTCCTCCACAGCAGAGGGGGAAGGGATATGAGGACGGACAGGAACCAGACGACGGCGACAGTGATGCCAGCTCGGAGGCCGGTGCGTTTGCGTGAGTACTCCACGGCGTCAGTGATGGCCCAGTAGCGGTCCAGAGCGATGGCTGCCAGGTGGAGGATGGAACAAGTGCAGCAGGTGATGTCAACACTCAGCCAAACATTACAGACAGCCTCACCCATCACCCAGCTTTCCCTGAGGATTCAGACAGAATATTGATAGGGATTATGTTTGTGACTGCACTTTATTATTATTTTGATCACAAACAGTATACTTTGATTACATGTCTTTTAAACATATATGTGCATCTGAAATGCTGTAAGACACTTTATGCTGCAAGACAAATCAAACAAATTGTGCAATAATGAATCTTTGTAGCTACCTCTGTATGTAGAGGATGCTGAAGGGCATGACCAAGATGGCCACCAGCAGGTCCGTCACCGCCAGAGAGCAGATCAGGTAGTTGGCCGGATGATGTAACTTTCTGGTTACGATGATGGCTGTGATCACCAGGGAGTTGATAACCATTGTCATGACAGCGAGCAGGGACAGGGTGAGGGTGAGGATGATTTTACTTGGTGGGGTTATAGAACCCCCATCCCCCTCCTCACCCCCACCCAGGGAGAAGACCCCCTCTGTACAGTTAGACAAGTCCATCCTAGAGAGGAGAGGAGACAAGAGAAAGATAAGGTTCTGCACCAAGGCTAGCAGTATAGATGAACGATGCGTAAGAGTTTAAAAAGGTACTCACACTCAAACCATGTAGGACTTCAGATTGACCAGGCAGATGATTAATGAAGCGTAATCCTCCATAGCTGTATAAGCTGTGTGTACCTTTGTGATGTGTGTTTATTGGTGTGCCCTCTCCAGCAGTAACCTGTGTCAGTAGCTTCTTTCTGGTATCTCTGGACTCAACCAATATTTCACAGACACCTGGAAAAAGAAAGGGAGGAAAGGAGGGGGAGAGAGAGAGAGAGAGAAACAGTCAGTGGAAAAATAAATCACCAATGAGAGTCCAGCCGCTGATTTCATAACACCCACCCATCCACCCACCCACCCACACACACACACGCCTGATGTGATCTCTGATCAAAGCCGTGACCATCATCACATGCACGCACGCACACAAACACACACAAGGTGCAATCACGGATCAAAGGCGGTACAATCTGCACAAAAGCAGACGCTCATCGGTGTATGTGTATACTTGTATCTCTGTACTCTAGTTACCACTTATTTTGAGTTGATCAGTTAAGAATTGAACGGGAATTCAGCATTGACCCTAAAGACACTCATGTTAATTTCCTTGTTCCATATGATGTTCTGTGCTTTATTGTCCATTTACATGGAAGTTCATTTTGTGAAGCCAGCATACAAATACACAAAAAACAATACACTATAATACATACAATATGGAAAACACCAGAAAGATAATAATTAATGCACATTTACACTGAGTGTACAAAACATTAGGAACACCTTCCTAATATTGAGTTGCACCCCGTTTTGCCCTCAGAACAGCCTTAATTCGTCAGGGCATGGACTCTACAAGGTGTTGAAAGCATTCCGCAGGGATGCTGGCCCATGTTGACTCCAATGCTTCCCACAGTTATGTCAAATTGGGTGGATGTCGTTTGGTTGGTGGACCATTCTTCATAAACACTGAAAACTGTTGAGCGTGAAAAACCCACCAGTGTTGCAGTTTTTGACACACTCAAACCGGTGTGCCTGGTACCTACTACCATACCCTGTTCAAAGGCACTTCAATATTTTGTCTTGTCCATTCACCCTCTGATGTCTCAATTGTCTCAAGACTTAAAAATCCTTCTTTACGTCTCTTCCTCTTCATCTACACTGATTGAAGTGGATTTAACAGGTAATATCAATAAGGGATCATATCTTTCACTTGGATACACATGGTCAGTCTGTTATGGAAAGAGCAGGTGTTCCTAATGATTTGTACACTAAGTGTAATTATCCAGTCTCTGCGGTCTACTGTCTGACCATGTACTGAGCCTACATCTGTTTGATGCTGTATATTTCTACAGTGAGCTGTGAGAAGTTGTCATAGAACAGTTGTCATAGCAACTCTGACTTTTTATGAAGGACGGACTGAAGAAAAACACAACAAGTCAGATAAACTCACACATCATTAAATGCATGCACATGCACGCAAGTACGCACACAAACAGCTGTATAGACCTCTCTCCTGTCTGTAAGCATATCAGCTGTCTGAATCTACTCCTCCAGAGTTGACCCGAATATATAGAATACTACTCATTTAAAGTCAAGGAACAGCATGCACTGTAATCTAGTAATGCACTGTATTTACATATGAAGTGTTTCTCAACAGAGTGGTTCATTTAAACCTGTCAGCTTCAGTCTGTCAGTGTGTGTGTGTGTGTGTGTGTGTGTGTTTGTTGATTGACAGTCTTCGGTGAGGCAATCTTCCAGCAGCAGCAAAGGGAGAACCTGCGCCTCCTGCTGCATTCAAGTCTTTCACTTACAGTAATCATACAGTGGAGCACTGCTCAGTCAGAGAGCGATACATGTTTGTGGATGAGGTTTACAAAGCAGGAAATTATAGGGACCGATACCTGGTGCTGTGTAATTGGAATGTACCCATTTAAAACGTCAATCTGTGGATTAAAGCGCTATGACTGGTAGAGTCACTGACATGTCCCTATGGAGATGCAAAACTGAGTGGGACTATTTTAACAGACTGCAGATTGAACTGGGATTTAAACAGACCTGTTTCAGCCAAGGCTTGGAGAATGCACCAGTCCCCTCCCTCTCCCAGCCCCCCCCCCCCCCCCCCCAACCATTCAAAACTGGAATAGACATAAAGCATCTATCCATCTGTCTGTCTGTAAGGGACAACCAACAGGCAACAAGAGACAATTGAGTCGGGTGCAAATGTTAGGGGTTTTATTTTCTCAAACTTGACGTTGATTACAAAGTAAGTTCAACTGTTCTACCACCTCAAACATAGATACATATTTAACTGAGGTCTACACAGTAGAACAGGCACCACTCCACAGGTTAACTCAGGCCATAAGGTAAGCACACAGAATATAAAAGGGAATGGCAGGTAGGCTTTAAAGATACATATAAATGATCAAGCATCTATTCCAATTTTTTGTTGGATAAACATGATTTGAAGCATTAATATGATCATTAACATGATTAGTCATGCTGAGACCAAGGTCTTTTTACAGATGAGCCCTGTATAGACATCAATATACAAATCAATATTCAATAAAAGGTGTCTGTTTGATATTTGAAATGAAGACTGTGACCCAACTATGTTGGGTTATTATTTGTTTGGACATTAAATGTTTGGTGCAAATTAAAGTGCAAAGGATAGGGATATTTAGCTGTGCTACGTGGCCATCACTATAGCTGCCTCTTCTTTTTAGTTTATCAAAAAAAGGGGAAACTAAATGCATTCAGCAGCTTTCATATGACCCTGAAGAAACTTGTACGATACGATATACCTTATGGTCCGTTTACATGGAAGTTCATTTTGTGAAGACAGCATACAAATACACAAAAAAACAATACACTATAATACATTCAATATGGAAAACACCGGAAAGATAATTACTTCACACATAATTATCCAGTCTCTGCGGTCTACTGTCTGACCATGTACTGAGCCTACATCTGTTCTATGCTGTATAGTTGTATATTTCTACAGTCAGCTGTGAGAAACAATTTCAGGGTGCGATAGGTGGGATGCCATTACAGTACATTCCTTCTCCCATTCTGCAGGAAGGAATAAGAACAGTTGTCATAGAAACTCTGACATTCTATTTGTGAAGGATGGATAGAAGAAAAGCACAACTCAAGTCAGATAAACTCACATATCATTAAGTACACACACACACACACACACAGTGAAACATTGCTAAAACGGTGGATCGTCCCGAAACCTGCTGAGGGGAGGACAGCTCATAATAATGGCTGGAATGGATTAAATGAAATGGTATCAAACACATGGTTTCCATTCCATGTATTCCTTTCCAGCCATGAGCCTGTCCTCCCAATTAAGGTGCCACCCACCTATGACAGTATTATAGTAATGCACTGTATTTATTACGTACAGTACCAGTCAAATGTTTGGACACACCTACTCATTCAAGGGTTTTTCTAAATGTTTTACTATTTTCTACATTGTAGAATAATAGTGAAGACATCAAAACTATGAAATAACACATATGGAATCATGTAGTAAGCAAAAAAAGTGTTAAATCTAAATATATTTTAGATTCTTCAAAGTAGCCACCCTTTGCCTTGATGACAGCATTGCACACCAACTTCATGAGGAATGCTTTTCCAACAGTCTTGAAGGAGTTCCCACATATGCTGAGCACATGTTGGCTGCTTTTCCTTCACTCTGCGGTCCAACTCATCCCAAACCATCTCAATTGGGTTGAGGTCAGGTAATTGTAGAGGCCAGGTCATCTGATGCAGCACTCCATCACTCTCTTTCTTGGTCAAATAGCCCTTACACAGCCTGGAGGTGTGTTGGGTCATTGTCCTGTGAAAAACAAATGATAACGCAAACCAGATGGGATGGCGTATCGCTGCAGAATGCTGTGGTAGCCATGCTGGATAAGTGTGCCTTTTTCTAAATAAATCACACAGTGTCACCAGCAAAGCACCCTCCACACCATCACACCTCCTCCATGCTTCTCAGTGGGAACCACACATGCAGAGATCATCTGTTCACCTACTCTGTGTCTCACAAAGACACAGCGGTTGGAACCAAACATCTCAAATTTGGACTCATCAGACCAAAGGACAGATTTTCACAGTTCTAATGTCCATTGCTCATATTTCTTGTCCCAAGCAAGTATGTTCTTCTTTTTGGTGTCCTTTAGTAGTGGTTTCTTTGCAGCAATTTGACCATGAAGGCCTGATTCACGCAGTCTCCTCTGAACAGTTGATATTGAAATGTGTCTGTTACTTGAAGTCTATGAAGCATTTATTTGGGCTGAGGTGCAGTTAACTCTAATGAACTTATCCTCTGCAGCAGAGGTAACTCTGGGTCTTTCCTGTGGCCGTCCTCATGAGAGACAGTTTCATCAAAGCACTTGATGTTTTTTGCGACTGCACTTGAAGAAACTTTCAAGGTTCTTGAAAATTTCCGGATTGACTGACCTTCATGTTTTAAAGTAATGATGGACTGTCGTTTCCCTTTGCTTATTTGAGCCTTAATATGGACTTGGTCTTTTACCAGATAGCCCTATCTTCTGTATACCACCCCTACCTTGTCAAAACACAACTGATTTGCTCAAACGCATTAAGAAAGAAATTCCACAAATAAACTTTTAACAAGGCACACCTGTTTATTGAAATGCATTCCAGGTGACGAACTCATGAAGCTGGTTGAGAGAATGCCAAGAGTAGGCAAAGCTGTCATCAAGGTAAAGGGTGGCTACTTTGAAGAATATCAAATATAAAATATATTTTGATTTGTTTAACACTTTTTTGGTTACTACATGATTCCATATGTGTAATTTCATAGTTTTGATGTCTTCACTATTATTCTACAATGTAGAAATTAAAGAAAAACCCTTGAATGAGTAAGTGTGTCCAAACTTTTAACTGGTACTGTATGTTGTGTTTCTCACCAGAGTGGTCGGTCGGTCGGTCGGTCGGCCGGCCAGCCAGCCAGCCAGCCAGCCAGCCAGCCAGCCGGCTGTCTGTCGTTGATTGACAGTCTTTAGTGAGCCAATCCTCCAGCAGCAGCAAAGGGATAACCTATGCCTCATGCTGCCTTCAAGTCTTTCACTTACAGCAATCATACAGTGGAGCACTGCTCAGTCAGGGAGAGTGACACAATTCTGCATGAGGTTCAAAAGCAGGAAATTATAGGGCTGATACCTGATGCAATATGGTGACGTACTATATGGCCTTGCTTTTTTGTGATTATTTTGGCGTTTATCTTAACTTTTTTGCATTAAATGTATTCACTATCTTTTCTTATGATCAACAACATCTTTTGAACCTTAGATCAGCAGTTACTAATCTCAATTCCAGCCTCAACTCATCTACCCTGGACCCTTTGTGTACCTCCATCCAATCTTCGGCTACCCAAGAGGAAATGCCGGTGAACGAGGCAGGAGAGCTGGTTTCCTGGTGAAACTAAGGTGAAGGGAAAACCGGCCACCCCTTCCCTCCATTCTATTGGCCAACACCGAGTCACTTGATAATAAGATGGATGACCTCCGATCACAGATTTGCTATCAATGGGACTCTCGTGACAGTAACATTCTCTGTTTTTCTGAAACATGGCTTTTGGACAAGAGAACCCCCATGGCTATTCAACTTGATGGATTCTCCATTCTCCGAGCAGACAGGTCATTGGATTCAGGAAAATCCAGATGGGTAGGGGTATGTCTCGTCATCAACAACAGATGGTGAACAGACTCTAGCTCAGTAGAAGTCTCAACCTATTGTTCAGCCATCTTGGAATACCTGATGGTCAAATGCCAACTCTTCTACCTCCTGAGAGAGTTTATCGGTTACCGTGACTGCTGTGTAAATTCCACTTCAGGACAACAACAGCAACAACATATATTTGGCATTTAACAAACTGTATGAGGCTATAAACAAGCAGGAAACCATGCACCTGGACGCTGCTTTTCTTTTTCCTGGCGATTTTAAACATTTGCATAACTAAGACATTTGATGCCCAACTTCTATCAACACGTCTCCTTTGCCACTAGGGGTGATAAAGTCCTAGACCAGTGTTACTCAACCCACGAGTAAGCATACAAAGCCCTCCCTCGTTCCCTCTTCGGCAAATCAGATCATGACTCTATACTCCTGCTGTCACACACTGATCTGTTTCACCTGTCCTTGTGATTGTCTCCACCCCCCCCCCCCAGGTGTCGCTTATTTTCCCCGGTGTATTTATCTCCGTGTTTCCTGTCTCTATGTGCCAGTTTGTCTTGTCAAGTCAACCAGTGTGTTTTTCCCGTGCGCCTGCTTTTTCTTATCTCTCTTTTGCTAGTCCTCCCGGTTTTGACCCTTGCCTGACCTGACTCTGAACCCAACTGCCGGACCTCGAGCCTGCCTGCCACTCTGTACCTCCTGGACTCTGACCTGGTTTTGATATTTTGCCTGTCCACGACCACTCTTGCCTACCCCTTGGATTATAATAAATATCAAAGACTCAAACCATCTGCCTCCTGTGTCTGCCTCTGGGTCTCGCCTTGTACCCTTATACCTGCTTCCTGTTCACAAACAAAAGCACCAGAAGTACCTGTGACAAAAGCACCAGAAGTACCTGTGACACGCTCCGTAGAGGAATAGTCCTCCGAATCAGAGGCTATGTTGCAGGACTGCTTTGCTAGCGCTGACTGGAATATGGTTCGGGACTCTGTCGACGAGCTAACCACCTCTGTCTCTGGCTTCATTACCCTGGATCCAATGCTCAATGCATGAAGCAGGGGTTACAGTCCATTATGGATTACAAAGGTAGACCTAGCCATGATCTGCCCAACGATGCCTCTCTACCAGATGAACTCAATGCATTTTGTGCACGCTTCAACAAAAGCAACACTGAGCCGTGCAGAGGACTGGATGATCTTGTTCTCCGAGGCTGACGTGAGCAGGTTTTTAAAAACATGTATTTAAAAAACGTATAATTAAACAAATTGGTAACAGACTTTCAGCACCATTATAGGGAAGGACATTCAACAAGCACAGCACTTACACAAATGATTGGCTGAGAGAAATTGATGATAAAAATATTGCTGGTGAAGCTTTTGACATTATCGATCATAGTCTGCTGCTGAAGAAACGTATGTGTTATGGCTTTACACCCTTTGCTATATTGTGGATAAAGAGTTATCCGTCTATCAGAACAGAGGGTGTTCTATAATGGAAGCCTCTCCAACATAATCCAGGTAGAATCAGGAATTCCACTGGCAGTTGTCTAGGCCCCTTACATTTTAACGAGTAAAGCCAGTGTGTATGTATGTGGATGACTCAAACCTATACATGTCAACTACTACAGCGACTGAAATGACAGCAACACTTAACAAAGAGCTTCAGTTGATTTCAGAATGGGTGGCAAGGAATAAGTTAGTTCTAAATTTTTTAAACTAAAAGCATTGTATTTGGGACAAATAATTCACTAAACCCTAAACCTCAACTAAATCTTGTAATGAATCATGTGTAAATTGAGCAAGTTGAGGTGACTAAACTGCTTGCAGTAACCCTGGAATGTAAACTGTTAGGGGATCCCTAACAAATAGTGCACTCCAAGCTCGTCACTAAGCTCAGGTCCCTGGGACTGAACACCTCCCTCTGCAACATGTTGATACAACAGTAGCTAGGATGGGGAGAAGTCTGTCCATAATAAAGCGCTGCTCTCCCTTAACACTACCAACAAGGCAGGTCCTACAGGCCCTAGTTTTGTCGCACCTGGACTACTGTTTAGTCGTGTGGTCAGGTGCCACAAAGAGGGACTTAAGGGCAGCACGGCTGGTCCTTAAAAGTACACGGGGAGCTAACATTAATGATATGCATGTCAATCTCTCATTGCTAAAATAGGAAGAGATTGACTTCATCACTACTTGTTTTTGTAAGACGTTTTGACATGCTGAATGCACTGAGCTGTCTGTTTTAAACTACTAGCACACAGCTTGGACACCCATGCATACCCCACAAGAATGTCACCAGAGGTCTCTGCACAATTCCCAAGTCCAAAACAGACTATGGGATGCACACAGTACTACATAGAGCCATGACTACATGGAACTCTATTCCTCATTAGGTAATGAATGCAAGCAGCAGAATTAGATAAAACATTTTAAAAATTGCAAAAATACACCTTATGGAACAGCGGGGACTGAAGAGACACACACACAATAAGGTACATACACACGCATACGCACACAAGCGATAGCACACGCACTCTACACACGTACATTGTAATATTGTTGGTATGGTGTGGTGGTATTGTACATTTTGTACTGTAGATATGTGATGTAATAATGTTATACGATGTACTGTTTATATGTAATGTAAGTGTCTTCATGTGTTTGGACCCCAGGAAGAGTAGCTGCTGCCTTGGCAACAGCTAATGGGGATCCCTAACAAATAGTGCACTCCAAGCTCGTCACTAAGCTCAGGTCCCTGGGACTGAACACCTCCCTCTGCAACTGGATCCTGGATTTCCTGATGGACTGACCCCAGGTGGTGAGAGTAGGCAACACCACCACTACCATGCTGAATCTCAACACGCCGTGTGCTTAGCGCCCACCTGTACTCACTGTTTACCCACGACTGTGTGCCCACACCCCCATCCACATTGATGGGGCCGCAGTGTAGAGGGTCAACAGCTTCAAGTTCCTTGGTGTTCACATCACCGAGGACTTGACATGGTCCTCTTACACCAGAAAAAGCATGACAACCTCTTTTCCTTCAGGAGGATGAAACGATTTGGCATGGCCTTTCAAATCCTTAGGAATGTTTACAGCTGCACCATTGAGAGCATCCTGACTGATTGTATCACCGTCTAGTATGGCAACTGCACCACCCACGAACGGAAGCCCATACAGAGGGTGTTATGGATGGGCCAACGCATTACTGGGGGTGATTTCCCAGCCATCCAGAATGTACATGATAGACGGCGTCTGAGAAAGGTCAGAAAACTTGCCAAAGACTCCAGCCACCCGAGACATGGCCTATTCTCCATGCTCCCGTCCGGCAGACAGTACAGGTGCATCAAGGCTTAGACCAACAGACTCCTAGACTGCTTTTATCCCCTGGCCATAAGACTGTTAAATGGAGAACTACTACTGCTCTCCTTCTCCCACAGACTACCCACACTGCCTATATGTATGCACATCCACAGGTTTCTACCCACTCAGACAACCTACGCTGCTGCTAAAATGATTTGATTACTCCATTACGCTTCTGTCCATTGATTACTGATTGCAATTAACATTAGTATTTATCCTGCTACTGATCACTATTACTCCTGTTTACATGTATATTTTACTTTTATATTAGTATATTATTTATATATTCCTGCTACAAGTCACTTTTTTTACATGAATATCCTACTACCAGTAACTTATGTATAAACCCACCTCAACCACTCAAGTACCCTTGCACTGGCACTGATCTGTATATACTTGCATTCTCATTTCTTTATCATAGTTCTTGTGCTTCAAAAATATGTTTTATTATTATTATTATTATTATTATTATTATTATTATTATTATTATTATTACTGCATTGTTGGGAAAGAGCTCAAGGTAAAAATGTCACTCCACTGTTTAACACCTTTTGTATCCTGTGCACGTGGCGAATAAACTTTCAAACTTGATGCTGTGTAATTGGAATACACACATTTAAACATCATAGTGCCATCTGTTTTGTCACCAAAGCTTCATATACTACCAACCACTACGACCTGTATGCTCTTGTTGGCTGGCTCTCACTACATCCGTCACCAAACCCACTGGCTCCAGGTCATCTATAAGTCTTTGATAGGTAAAGCCCTGCCTTATCTCAGCTCACTGATCACCATAGCAACACCCACCCATAGCACGCGCTCCAGCAGGTATATTGCACTGGTCATCCCCAAAGCCAACACTTCCTTTGGCCGCCTTTCCTTCCAGTTCTCTGCTGATAATGACTGGAACGAATTGCAAAAATCTCTAAAGCTGGAGTCTTATATCTCCCTATATAACTTTAAGCATCAGCTGTCAGAGCAGCTTACCGATCACTGTACCTGTACACAGCCCATCTGTAAATAGCACACCCAACTACCTCATCCCCATATTATTACTTATTATTATTGCTCTTTTGCACCCCAGTATCTCTACTTGCACATCATCATCTGCACATCTATCACTCCAGTATTAATGCTAAATTGTAATTATTTTCACCTCTAGGGCCTATTTATTGCCTACCTCCCTACTCTTCTACATTTGCGCACACTGTACACAGATTTTACTTTTCTTTTCTTTTGTGTTATTGACTGTGTAACGCTATTGTTTTTGTCGCACTGCTTTGCTCTATCTTGGCCAGGTCGCAGTTGTAAATGAGAACTTGTTCTCAACTGGCCTACCTGGTTAAATAAAGGTGAAATAAAATAAAATTAAAATAAACTGTGGATTGAAGTACTGACGTGTCCTTATGGAGATGCAAACCTGACTAATTTAACAGGCTGCATGTAGAACTGGAATTTTAACAGGCCTGTTTCAGTAGAACCATGTTTAAGTTGAACCTGGACTTAAACACACCGGTTTCAGTTGAACCTGGATTTTTTGTGCTGAAAAATGGTTTTGCCCACGCTACAGATGGCTACATCGATTGCTAATACAGGACTAGTAAAGGCCCAGTGCACTACTTTTGTGATTTTGTTTTAGATGTACTGTATATTATTATAATTGTTTATTTAATTCAGATTGTCCTGAGGGTCTGTATCTGTGTGGGGATGTACAGTGCTTTCAGAAAGTATTTACACCGCTTGTCTTCACCTACATTTTGTTACAGCCTGAATTTGAGATTTTGTTTCACTGGCCAACACACATTTCCCCATAATGTCAAATTCTGATTTTAAACATTTTTACAAAATAATAAAAAATAAAGCTGAACTGTCTTGAGTCAATAAGTATTCAACCCCTTTGTTATGGCAAGCCTAAATAAGTTCAGGAGTAAAACTTTGCTCTGTGTGCAATAATAGTGTTAAACATTATTTTATTAATAACTACCTCATCTCTGTATCCCACACATACAATTATCTCCCTCAGTCAAGCAGTGAATTTCAAACACAGATTCAACCAGAAAGGTCAGGGAGGTTTTCCAATGCCCCTCAAAGAAGGGCATCTACTGGTAGAAAAAAGCAGACATTGACTATCTCTTTGAGCATGGTGAAGTATTAATTACATTTTAGATGCTGTATCAATACATCCAGTCACTACAAAGATACAGGCGTCCTTCCTAACTTAGTTGGCCGGAGAGGAAGGAAACCGCTCAAGGATTTCACCATGAGGCCAATGGTGACTTTAAAACAGTTAAATAGTTTAATGGCTGTGATAGGAGAAAACTGAGGATGGATCAACAACATAGTTACTCCACAATACCACCCTAAATGCAGAGTGAAAAGGAAGCCTGTACAGAATAAAAATATTCCAAAACATACATCCTGTTAACAAGGCAGTAAAGTAAAACTGCAAAAAGATGTGGCAAAGAGGTTAACCTTATGTCCTGAATAAAAAGCTTTATGTTTGGGGCAAATCCAACACAACAACACATCATCGAGTACCACTCTTCATATTTTAAAGCATGGTGGTGGATTCATCCTGTTATGGGTATGCTTATAATCTGCAAAGACTAGGGAGTTTTTTAAGATGAAAAGAAAAAGAATTGCGCTAAGCACAGGCAAAATCCCGGAGGGTAACCTGGTCCAATCTGCTTTCCAACAGACACTGGGTGTCACACCCTGATCTGTTTCACCTGTCTTGCGCTTGTCTCCACCCCCCTCCAGGTGTCACCCATGTGCCCCATTATGTATTTATACCTGTGATCTCTGTTTGTTTGTTGCCAGTTCGTCTTGTCAAGCCTACCAGCATTTGTCCTGTACTCCTGTTCTCTCTAATCCCTGTTTTCTAGTTCTCACAGTTTTGACCATTCTGCTTGCCCTGACCCTGCCTGCCGTTCTGTACCTTTCGGACTATGTTCTGGATTACTGACCTCTGCCTACCCTTGACCTGCAAGATGCCTGCCCCCTGTTTTTGTAATAAACTTTTGTTATTTCGAACTGTCTGCATCTGGGTCTTATCCTGAGGTCTGATAGTACGAACTGGTCATGACTGACCCAGTAGACACGGACCAGTTCCGCAACAACATCTCCTCAGAAGGAGTCACAATTAAGAGACATGAGGAGTTACTTTTGGGTCTTCTGGACGGATTCCAGACATTAGCAGAACGCTATGACTGTGCCTTGAATACATTGCTGGAGCAATACATTGCTGGATTATCTGTGAAGCAGCCGACAGTAGCCTCCCAGTCCCCAAGCAACACCGCAGTCAGCAGTGCGTCTCTCCAGGCCACCCCGGCTTCCCGAGAACCCTGCTTACCTCCTCTGGAACGCTTCGTTGGAGGGTTAGGATCCTGTGGGGCGTTTCTCTGCCAGAGTTCCCTCATTTTCGAGCTGCAGCCTGACGCTAATGTCCGGGAGGGCTCTCGCCTGGGCGACGGCGGTGTGGGAACAACAATCTGCCGTGTGTTTCAGCCTGGAGGTCTTCGTGGCTGAGATGAAAAAGGTTTTCGACTCTCTGTTGTCCGGGAGATAGTCTGCCCGGAAGATACTCCAGCTTCGCCAAGACTCACTCAGTGTGGCGGAATATGCCGTTGATTTCCTCACTGCTGATAGTGCCTGGATCACGAATCCGTGTTCAACACATTCCTTTATGGATTATAGGAGGAGCTCGTCAGATGTGGCAGGGCTTGAAAAATATTACAGACTACAAAGGGAAACCAGCAACACTGAAGCATGCATGAGAGCACCAGCTGTTCCGGATGACTGTGTGATCATGCTCTCCATAGCTGATGTGAGCTAGACCTTTAAACAGGTCAACATTCACCAAGCCGCAGGGCCAGACAGATTGCCAGGAAGTGTACTCAAAGCATGCGCGGACCAACTGTCTTCACAAGAGTCTTCACTGACATTTTTAACCTCTCCCTGACTGAGTCTGTAAAACCTACACGTTTCAAAAAGACCACCATAGTCCCTGTGCCCAAGAAAGCGAAGGTAACCTGCCTAAATGATTACTGCCCCGTAGCACTTACGTCGGTAGCCATGAAAGGCTGGTCATGGCTCACATCAATGCAATCATGCAAGAACCCTAGACCCACTCCAATTCGCATACCGCCCCAATAAATCCACAGATGACGCAATCTCAATCGCACTCCACACTGCCCTTTCCTACACCTCCCTCTACTACTTGATCCTGGACTTACTGACGGTGGTAAGGGTAGGCAACAACACATCTGTCACGCTGATCCTCAACACTGGGGCCCCTCAGGTGTGCGTGCTTAGTCCTCTCCTGTACTCCCTGTTCACCCACGACTGCGTGGCCAAGCATGACTCCAACACCATCATTAAGTTTGCTGACGACACAACAGTGGTAGGCCTGATCACCAACGAGACAGGCTATAGGGAGGAGGTCAGAGACCAGGGTCGAGAGTATCAAGTTCCTTGGTGTCCACATCACCAACAAACTATCATGGTCCAAACACACCAAGACAGTTGTGAAGAGGGCATGACAATATCTTTACCCCCTCGGGAGACTGAAAAGATTTGGCATGGGTCCCCAGATCCTCCCCAAAAAATTATACTGCTGCACCATCGAGAGCATCCTGACCGGTTATATCACCGCCTGGTATGGCAACTGCTCGTCATCTGACTGTAAGTTGCTACAGAGGGTAGTGCATACGGCCCAGTACATCACTGGGGCCAAGCCTGGAGAAATGTAACCGCTCTCAAATTCACAGACAGAGATATGGATGCAAAGACTGACCATCCAATATATACAAAATGTTTTTTAACCATGTTTCAAGGCTATACAGTGTTGTATAAATCTACTTTGGTTTACAAACATTGGAGTAAAACAAGCTTTTATTTTGGGTTATGGTGGGATATGACAGTTGAACTAAGTTTATTGGCATTTCTAAGTTATATTCTTCAAGAATCAATGGGTATATATATATATATATATATATATATATATCCATTGATTCTTGAAGAATATAACTTAGAAATATATATATATATATATATAAGTAATTTATAAGTCCAAAAATTGATGTAGAAACTGCAGAATGCTGCTTTAGGGGGAAAAGGCCCTGGAAGAGATCAGTATTCACAACACGTTGCTCTCCGCCACAGGACCCAAGGAGTCATTTAGACCAAAACATTTTAACAGTCACTTAATAGTGAGACCATAGAGGTGCCTTTGTTCTGGCTGGGTGTGTGCTTCACTAAAAACTCAAGAGTAGGATGCCAGGAGAGAGGAGGGAGACAATGCTAAGGTGCTCAAACATTTCAATTTGACTGCAGTCTTTATTTGTTTGAGGACGTAACCTGTCGAGGTATGAAACCTTTTATGTTCGCTCTTACTCGCCTGACAAAAGAAGAATCACTTCACTGTTTCATCCTGCTTCCAGGCTTTTAGACTAATCATCAGTGTCTCTAAATAAGACGTCTGCTGTCTGTCTGGGATAACTGGAACAGAGGAGGTTTGTGGGTAATATCATTAATTGCAGGATCAAAGCTATACACAAGCGAGGCAGGAAACACCTCTCTCTCTTTCGGGTGTATCAAAGACCCTGCTGACCCTTCATGGCATTGATCAACAACGGCTCCCTAATCATGCTGTTTAGTCATGGTTCTCTCTCTCTCTATTTCTTTCTTGTCTGTCTCTCTCTGACAAACAACAGGGTTTGACTGAGACACTGACTTTTAAAAACTCAATATCCTCACTGCCTCTAGGTTTGAGGTTTGCTCTTCTGTACTCTTTAGTCTTCATATTAAAATATTCCTGCCATTGCCTGAATCTATGATGGATGAACAGTACAAAGTCTGTTTCAGATTCCCCTCCCTCACTTTCTTCCTTTTCCCCTCCCTTTATCCTGCTTCCTCAGTTACAACAGAAGTGACTACATATGAACTGTTCTCGTCACCAAAGGCAGGGAGGAGATGAAGTCAAGTCACAGTTTGTCAAAACAACATGGTGTCAATCTGTCCTATTCAGTTGGGATGGAAACCTGGTTCCCCAGAGTCTCACCTTCCCCAGAGCTCTCCTCTCAACAGGGAAGACAAGTCTGGGATGTGGGCTGAGGAGCTGTGGAGAGAGAGTCAACGGGAGGATGGCTCTGAAGCAAAGATTTGCCACACTTTCACCAAGGATTTTCACAGAGCATGAAAACACACACATGCACAAGAAATAAGTGCTCTTCCCACCACCCCAGATTCACTCTTCTCTCCCTCAGTGTTTGTTTTTTTGACAGGCTGAGTGCTAAGGTATCAGTGCATGACTGTCTGCCTGACTTTAATGAGAAAACAGTAGTCAGATAATGTCTGACTCTGAACTGTGCAGCTGCTTAACACTAACAGGACTCCCAACATATCGAATTGGTGGCTTGCTAAACCATATTTTCAGAATACACTGTAGAATGCATGGTAAAAAAAAAACTGAAGTGTTTTACAGAATTAATGCTACAGATTGAAGTGCATTATGGGTAAAATGCAGAAAAATACTGTTATTAACTGTAATTGGAAGCCTCTTGTAAAAATGACTAACATACTGTATTTCTTTACAGTAATAGCTGATGACTACTGCGACTACGCATGTCAAGTGAGAGGCATGAAGCTGGTAGGGGTCTACTGTCGTGCCTCGGCTTACCTTTGTGCACTCAGGGAGTTAACTACTTCGTCTTCTTTTCCTTATCCTGGGTGACCTAAATTATGATTGGGAAATGCAGGCTTCAGACAATCTAAAATACATGTGTAATGATCTGAATGATCTAACCCAGCTGATGACTTAGCCTACACGGCCCAACCCTAAAGATCCTTCACAGTCAACTCTGATCTTATTTTAATGAATACACCAGAGTTCTACTGGTGTCTTCGCCCAAGACATTAGTGACCCTTTCCCAGTTGTTTGTGTTAGAGATGTGAGAATACAAAAATCAAAGCCTTGTGTAATCACCTAGATGAACTTTAAAAGTTAAATTGACCAGGCTTTTTTACATTTTTTATTTTAGTGACATTGATTGCATCTCAGCTATCCCTGAACCTGATTTAGCTTTGTGCCTTTTTACAGATGTCTTCAATACAATCGTGGATAATCATGCTTCCTTAAAACAAAATAAGGGTTAAAAGGTAGATTGAATGCCTGGTACACTCCAGAATTGTCAGAAGTCATTCATCAAAGAGATGATGCTTGGGTCAAGTCCAGAAACACAGGCTTAAGCCCAGGCTGGCAAGCTTTTAAGCAACTGAAGAATCACTTTGTAAGACAAATCAGAAAGGCTAAATCTGATTACTATATAACCACTCTGCGAACCCGGCAACATTTTTGAAAACTATCAAATTGTAATGAACACGATGGGAGACAGAGAGCTGGTTTCAAGCGCAGGGCGCAGCAGGTGTTTATTTGTAAAGGACCACAGGGGGAGGCAGGTAGCTGGGTCCAGGGGCAGGCAGAAGGTCATACACAGGAGGAGGCAGGTAGCTGGGTCCAGGGGCAGGCAGAAGGTCATACACAGGAGGAGGCAGGTAGCTGGGTCCAGGGGCAGGCAGAAGGTCATACACAGGGGGAGGCCGGTAGCTGGGTCCAGGGGCAGGCAGAAGGTCATACACAGGGGGAGGCCGGTAGCTGGTTCCAGGGGCAGGCAGAAGGTCATACACAGGGGGAGGCCGGTAGCTGGGTCCAGGGGCAGGCAGAAGGTCATACACAGGGGGAGGTCGGTAGCTGGGTCCAGGGGCAGGCAGAAGGTCATACACAGGAAGAGGCAGGTAGCTGGGTCCAGGGGCAGGCAGAAGGTCATACACAGGGGGAGGCCGGTAGCTGGGTCCAGGGGCAGGCAGAAGGTCATACACAGGGGGAGGTCGGTAGCTGGGTCCAGGGGCAGGCAGAAGGTCATACACAGGGGGAGGTCGGTAGCTGGGTCCAGGGGCAGGCAGAAGGTCATACACAGGGGGAGGTCGGTAGCTGGGTCCAGGGGCAGGCAGAAGGTCATACACAGGGGGAGGTCGGTAGCTGGGTCCAGGGGCAGGCAGAAGGTCATACACAGGAGGAGGCAGGTAGCTGGGTCCAGGGGCAGGCAGAAGGTCATACACAGGGGGAGGTCGGTAGCTGGGTCCAGGGGCAGGCAGAAGGTCATACACAGGAAGAGGCAGGTAGCTGGGTCCAGGGGCAGGCAGAAGGTCATACACAGGAGGAGGCAGGTAGCTGGGTCCAGGGGCAGGCAGAAGGTCATACACAGGGGGAGGTCGGTAGCTGGGTCCAGGGGCAGGCAGAAGGTCATACACAGGAAGAGGCAGGTAGCTGGTTCCAGGGGCAGGCAGAAGGTCATACACAGGGGGAGGCCGGTAGCTGGGTCCAGGGGCAGGCAGAAGGTCATACACAGGGGGAGGTCGGTAGCTGGGTCCAGGGGCAGGCAGAAGGTCATACACAGGAAGAGGCAGGTAGCTGGGTCCAGGGGCAGGCAGAAGGTCATACACAGGGGGAGGCCGGTAGCTGGGTCCAGGGGCAGGCAGAAGGTCATACACAGGGGGAGGTCGGTAGCTGGGTCCAGGGGCAGGCAGAAGGTCATACACAGGGGGAGGTCGGTAGCTGGGTCCAGGGGCAGGCAGAAGGTCATACACAGGGGGAGGTCGGTAGCTGGGTCCAGGGGCAGGCAGAAGGTCATACACAGGGGGAGGTCGGTAGCTGGGTCCAGGGGCAGGCAGAAGGTCATACACAGGAGGAGGCAGGTAGCTGGGTCCAGGGGCAGGCAGAAGGTCATACACAGGGGGAGGTCGGTAGCTGGGTCCAGGGGCAGGCAGAAGGTCATACACAGGGGGAGGTCGGTAGCTGGGTCCAGGGGCAGGCAGAAGGTCATACACAGGAGGAGGCAGGTAGCTGGGTCCAGGGGCAGGCAGAAGGTCATACACAGGGGGAGGTCGGTAGCTGGGTCCAGGGGCAGGCAGAAGGTCATACACAGGAAGAGGCAGGTAGCTGGGTCCAGGGGCAGGCAGAAGGTCATACACAGGGGGAGGCCGGTAGCTGGGTCCAGGGGCAGGCAGAAGGTCATACACAGGGGGAGGTCAGTAGCTGGGTCCAGGGGCAGGCAGAAGGTCATACACAGGGGGAAGTCGGTAGCTGGGTCCAGGGGCAGGCAGAAGGTCATACACAGGAGGAGGCAGGTAGCTGGGTCCAGGGGCAGGCAGAAGGTCATACACAGGGGGAGGTCGGTAGCTGGGTCCAGGGGCAGGCAGAAGGTCATACACAGGAAGAGGCAGGTAGCTGGGTCCAGGGGCAGGCAGAAGGTCATACACAGGGGGAGGTCAGTAGCTGGGTCCAGGGGCAGGCAGAAGGTCATACACAGGGGGAAGTCGGTAGCTGGGTCCAGGGGCAGGCAGAAGGTCATACACAGGGGGAGGTCGGTAGCTGGGTCCAGGGGCAGGCAGAAGGTCATACACAGGAGGAGGCAGGTAGCTGGGTCCAGGGGCAGGCAGAAGGTCATACACAGGCGGAGGTCGGTAGCTGGGTCCAGGGGCAGGCAGAAGGTCATACACAGGGGGTGCAAAAGGGCAACAGTACAGGGAGGGAAAAGGCTAGTAACGTAGTCGGGGAGATTAGGCAATAGGTAGATAACAGGAAATCCAATAGGCTAAAGAACTGAACTAAATAGTGTGTGATCATGACATACAGGTGTATGAACAGGTGATTAGAATTCAGGTGATTGGGATCTGGAGAGTGAGCTGCGTTCAGGGGACCCTAGGTGTTTGAGAGTGTGGGCTGGAAAGTGAGCTGCGTTCGGGGGATCTACATGTTTGAGGGTGTGAGTTGGAAGTAGAGGTTACACAAATCCCTGAAGGGTTCTACATCCTCCTCTCTGCCACACCAAATTAATTCAGACACTGGCCTCATTACGAGAAAAAAATGCCATCATTGATGCATTTAATCACCATTTTATTTCACTAGGCTATCTCTTTGAAATAACTTCTAAGCCTATTCACAATGATATTGGGCTAGATGCTGATAGGGAAAACTTGCTGAATTATCAGAAATTATAGTCAAAGTTTTTCATTTAGGCTATTGACAGAAAAATAAGTCCTGGATCCTTTGTTAGCAATAGACAACAAGAAATCCACAGGGGCCAACCAATTTGTTCCCGGTCTGCTTAAGTGTGCAGTGCCCATCATTGTTGGCTCAATAACCCACCGTTTGTATTTAACATTATCAGGAAATCAGCTAATGGGGCTGTCACTCCATAAGGGCGAGGATTTGAATAAATATCGATCCATTTCAAGGCTTCCTTGTCAAGCAAGGATTTTTTAATCATCGTTAAAATGTACAATTTTGCTCTTTTTTTTTTTTAAATCAGAGAAATGTATTTTGAATGTAAACCAATGAGTGTTTAGGCCTGGGCATAGTACTATTACAGCAACCACTTTAGTTGTTAACGATCTTGTCAATGCTTTAGACACTAAAATGAAATGTGCTGCTTTGTTTGTGGACCTGCCAAAAGCTTTTGATACTGTTGATCATGATATTTTATTGAATAAGTTGTCCTCGATAGGCCTGAGCTCTGACGCCTGTTCATGGTTTCATGATCATCTTAGTGACACAACTCAGGCCATTTGTGATTGATGGGGTTAAGTCTGAATTTCTTAAAGTACATAAAGGTGTACCACAGGGGTCAATTTTGGGACCAGTTCTCTTCACTATTTATATAAACACCATTGGTCAAGCTGTTAAACTGTAAACTTCATCTATATGCGAATGATAGTATTAGGGATGCTATTGCCCCGACTGTTGATCTGGCTGTGCAAAAACTACAGTCAGATTTTATAGCCATGCAGGAATCCCTTGCTGATTTTAAAACTTGTGCTTAATATAGGCAAAACAAAATACTTGTTCTTTTCAAACTCTTGTAAGAATGTTTCAGATGAACTACATGGTCACTTATTAGGTGGTTCTTTAATCGAATGTGTTCCGACATAAAATACTTAGGTATTTTGATTGATATGGATTTTGACATTTAAAAAACATATAGCGGAGCTGGTTAAGAAGCTAAGTTAAATTAGCTTTTTCTACAGAAACAGATTGTGCCTTTCTTTAAGCAGAAGGAAGCAGATTATTCAGTCAAACTTTTTATTTGTTCTTGATTATGGTGATATTGTTTGTCAAAGTGCAGCTGCTCCTACTCTTAAACCTTTGGATGCCATCTACCATAGTGCAGTTTTGGTACTCATTACTGTATCCTGTATCAAAAGGTTGGCTGGACTTCGCTAAAGACCCGTAGATCTCTACATTACTCCCTTTTTGTTTACAAGGCCCTACGTCAACTTCCGTCTTATCTAACTTTGATGTTGAAGTATAGACACCTGACTAGCCTAACCCGTTCACAGGAATAGCTACCTCTAGAGGTTCCTAGGGTGTACTCCGAGCTAGGTAAATCTGCTTTTAGTTTTAATGCGGTATATTGCTGAAACAAAATTCTAAATACATTTAAGATTGATGTTCTGGTGCTGTTCGGGCAATTTCAAATATTGATTTCAAAGAAACTTTGGTTTAACAGTACATTACTGTAAAGAAGTGCTTTCTTTACAGCAATGTACTGTTAAACCAAAGTTTATTTTGTATTTACAGTAACATACTGTACCTTTTCTTACAGTAACTTACAGTTAACTGGTTGCCAGTAAAGTTACCGCAAAAACAAGTTACGTTTTTTACTATGTAATTTAATTCCACCACACAGAATACAGTATAGCCTAGTGGTTAGAGTGTTGGGCCAGTAACCGAAAGGTTGCTGGATTGAATCCCTGAGCTGACTAGCTGAAAATCTGTTCCCCGGGCGCCGTGGATGTCGATTAAGGAAGCCCCCGCACCCCTCTGATTCTCTAACATATTTTGAGGCGTGCCTTGTAAGAGGCTACATTTGTTGCACCCGTGAATGAGAGTTTAACTGATATGTGATAGTAGTGCTCCAACAATTAAATGTGTAAAGGGGACAGATCGGAGTGGCAGCAAGACTGAAACTTGTTTTCAGTCTTGTTTTGTTCACAGTTTTGTTTTGCCTGTTTTATGAATAGACATATGACTGTATTAATAGACATATGACATATTTTGGGATTATTTTTTTGATTGATTGGCTGCTTGATTGCTTTTGTTTTATTGGATGACTATTTGGTTTGCCTAATTTTAATTGATTGATTACTTATTGTTTGAATTGTTTATTATTTGGAATGTTTAATTATGGATAGAATTTTTAATTGTTGACCATTTTCAACTGTAATGACTTTAATTACAGTTAAATTTAAATTGACCTTTAAATGGTTGAGTACTTGCCATTACCTTGGTCTGTTTGGCACAGTAGTCACTCTTCATTTTTTCACATTTTGTTATGTTACAGCCTTATTAAAACATTTATTAAATTGTCTTTTCCCTCAAAGTACACACAATACCCCATAATGACAAAGCAAAAACAGGTTTTAGACGTTTTTGCTAATTTACATATTAAAAAAATAATAATAAAAATAAACATTTATATAAGTAGACCCTTTACTCTGTACTTTGTTAAAGCACCTTTGGCAGCGATTACAGCCTCAAGTTTTCTTGGGTATGAAGCTACAATCTTAGCACACCTGTATTTGGGGAGTTTCTCCCATTCTTCTCTGCAGATCCTCTCAAGCTCTGTCAGGTTGGATTGGGATCGTCGCTGCTCAGGTCTCTCCAGAGATATTAGATCGAGTTCAAGTACAGGCTCTGGCTGGGCCACTGAAGGACATTGAGACTTGTCCCAAAGCCAATCCCACGTTGTCTTGGCTGTGTGCTTAGGGTTGTTGTCCTGTTGGAAGGTGAACTTTCGCCCCAGTCTGAGGCCCTGAGCGCTCTGGAAATAGGGTTTTCATCAAGGATCTCTTTGTACATTGATCCGTTCATCTTTCCCTCAATCCTGACAAGTCTCCCAGTCCCTGCCGCTGAAAAACATCCCCACAGCATTATACTGCCACCACCATGCTTCACAGTAGGGATGGTGCCTGGTTTCCTCCAGACGTGACACCTGACATCCAGGCCAAACAGTTGAATCTTTTCATATATATATATATATATATATATATATATATATATAAAATATTATTATTTTTTTTAAATATTTTTTTTGTTGAATTTTTAGCCCTTTTTCTCCCAATTTCGTGGTATCCAATTGTTGTAGTAGCTACTATCTTGTCTCATCGCTACAACTCCCGTACGGGCTCGGGAGAGACGAAGGTTGAAAGTCATGCGTCCTCCGATACACAACCCAACCAGCCGCACTGCTTCTTAACACAGCGCGCATCCAACCCGGAAGCCAGCCGCACCAATGTGTCGGAGGCTACACCGTGCACCTGGCAACCTTGGTTAGCGCGCACTGCGCCCGGCCCGCCACAGGAGTCGCTGGGTTTTGACTTTAGTTTATTTAGTAAATATTTTATTAACTCTATTTCTTGAACTGCATTGTTGGTTAAGGGCTCGTAAAAAAGTTTTTCACAGTAAGGTCTACCTACACCTGTTGTATTTGGCACATGTGACAAATAAAATTGGATTTGATTTGATTATTAGTCAAGGACTGAAATACATGCTGTACATTTAAAATGTCTCACACAGCCTACATATCAGTATGTACACACAATATCTAGGTCTAATACATAATACAGTGCACATTATAATATATATATATAAAATGGCTGTGTGTCTTCACAGTCCCCTTTGTGCAGTAAGGTGTTATTTTATCTGTATTTTAAATCTGGTTTTATTGCTAGCTTGAGTTTACCTGGGGTGGCAGAGTTCCATGTAGTCATGGCGATATTTAATACTACAATCCAATGATTGTTATTTTATCTGTATTTTAAATCTGGTTTTATTGCTAGCTTGAGTTTACCTGGGGTGGCAGAGTTCCATGTAGTCATGGCGATATTTAATACTACAATCCAATGATTGTTATTTTATCTGTATTTTAAATCTGGTTTTATTGCTAGCTTGAGTTTACCTGGGGTGGCAGAGTTCCATGTAGTCATGGCGATATTTAATACTACAATCCAATGATTGTTATTTTATCTGTATTTTAAATCTGGTTTTATTGCTAGCTTGAGTTTACCTGGGGTGGCAGAGAGTTCCATGTAGTCATGCCGAAATGTAATACTGTGCGCTTCCCAGTCTCTGGACCTAGGGACTGTGAAGAGACCTCTGGTTGCATGTCTTGTTGTACTGATGAGTGTCTGAACTGTGTGCCAACGGCTTGAACAGACAGTTCCGTACCTTCATCACATCAATACCTCACACAAAGACCAATAATGATGCAGTCAATCTCTCCTCAACTTTGAGCCAGGAGAGACTGACATGAATGTGACTGACACTCCCTCCGTATACGTCTAAGAGTGATATGTGCTGCTTTGTTTAGGACCAACTGCAATTGACTTATGTCCTTCTTTGCCGCACATGACCACACAGCTGGGCAGTAGTCCAGGTGCAACTACACATGACCACACAGCTGGGCAGTAGTCCAGGTGCAACTACACATGACCACACAGCTGGGCAGTAGTCCAGGTGCAACTACACATGACCACACAGCTGGGCAGTAGTCCAGGTTCAACTACACATGACCACACAGCTGGGCAGTAGTCCAGGTGCAACAAAACTAGGGCCTTTAGGACCTGTCTGGTCAACTGAGGTGTCAAGAAGGCAGAGCAACACCCTATCATGGACAGACCTCTTCCCATTTTTGCAACCATTGAGTCTATATGTATAATGCTGTATTGTTTAATACAGTACTGTTTTTCTTACTGTAAATGTTTTTACAGCATCCCTGCTGTCAAGTAAAATCACATTATTTAGCTGGCAACTCTGCTGCCAGTACAATGCTGTAAATTTACAGGGGAATGTTTTACAGTGTAGCTTCCCCAACACTGGGTTTGGTTTACTTCCCTAGCACTACACAGCTGATTCAAATAACCAACTCATCATCAAGCAAAATGTGCACCCAGGTGGGGCCCCAGAACCATGTTTGGGGAAACCCTGCTTTACAGGACTGCTCTGAATGCTGCTCTCATTAGAGAATGGGTCAAATAAGTCATTACAACAGAAACACACAGCCAGGCTATAAGAATGGGAGGATAGTGGATGAAGGGAAGAGGGGAAGGGAGGATGAGAGGGGGTTGAAGCTTTCCTCTCCCTGCTAGTTAACCAGTGACAATCTAAATAGCCGCCTGCACAGGAACTCTATATACATCACTATGGAACAGATGCAGAAGTCCTATCTTCATTAAATGCACAATGAACAGGACCATGATACAAGACCAGGGACGATCATTTTCAGGGGAAACTGTCGTCAGCAGGTTACTATCTTGGGTTCATTAAAATAATAATTTCTCAATTTCAAGACAATTAGAGTCATTTCAGTAGGCTAAAACATAATGCTGTGAATGGAAGGAGAATGGAAGAAGGAAATGGTTCCAAGGCCACCTGCAGCAGCAAGCCATTCATTTGGATTCCCGCACATTCAATGTATTTGTTCCGTTGCAAAAATTCACACCCCACGAAAAGTGAAATTATTTATAATTTGCAATATTATAACGACCGATGGTGAATAAACTCGCAGCATTTCCTCACCTGTGTTCTCAACGGCGATAAAGCTGTCAGTTGTTGGTTGGTTTTCTGAATGGTGTCCTCCTGCTCATGTACTGGTGTTTCGTTCCCTGGTCGGTGTTTGAGCGGGGCGGAGGAGGTGATATATATCATATAGATCTACTCTACACCGCGACCCTCTTTGGTTACTGACGCCCTCACGCCATCGAAGAATACGCAATTGGGAGCCAGCACGCGCACGGGTGGTCCTCCAACATTTAATATCGTGCACCAGCAGCGCTCAATAGCCTGGGAATTGACATATAGGCATTAATTTTTATTCTCACACTTTTTGCTATGTACAAATTAGAAGAAAAGTGATCAAAGTTCATTCGAGTTGCCAATTCGTTAATTCTCCTGCCCCCACAAAAAAAACGTAATATGAAAAAGTTGCTTTTAGCCCGGGCCTAATATTCTAAGAGTTGATTCGGGGTGGGCTGGGCCGGATTTATGATTTGCTCAACATTGTAACCTACGTTTGAGACCAACGGGTGGCGGTGGCTGTGTGAGAAGCGTGCCAGTATCTCTCACATAACTAGAATTAGATTAACTTCATATGATATCTCCCTCTCTGCTCTGATAGACATGAGCCTGCAACTCTCCAGCGTTGCACTATATGTATTTCCTTATAGAATCGCGCGAAGGGATCTGAAGGAACTGCAGCACCCCTAATGAATGTATATGCCAAAGTGATATAATTACCACTGTCTGTTCAGAATCAAATGAAATAATTCAGAATAGCCTACTACACCAAGGGAAGGCCTATAATTAAGCCACAGAGGATCTATAGCTTTTTTTTTTTTAAATAGCCTAGCTGTGGATTGTAGCCAAATAACAAGGAATAGCCTACAGTCGGGAACGCGAGGCAAATCTTTTGGCGAAAAAACAGCATGCAGACAAAACAGGCCTTTAGCCATTTGTCAAATACAATCGAAGGAAAACACAGGTCGGAAAGCAAATGGCTCCTGCTGAAAAGAGAAGACTCAATGCTGTAGGTTACCAAAATATTAGATCAACTTCCAAATATAGTGTTATAAAGTAAAACAAGAGAGATAGGCTTTTTGTACGAGCGCATCCGCCATCACCAGCAAGTGAGCTGCGCATCATTGGGTGAGTCAGTGAAAGTGAAAAGCATTTTTAGGACTATAATTTATCGTCTTAATGTAGCCAACAATATGTCTCCACACCTAGGACTAGGCTATTGATGCATTCAAGACCAGGTCGTTTTATTGATCTCAGTTTGTCAATATCAAAGTAGTCTGACATTTCGATCATTTATTTGTGCGGTATTAAAAAGGATTCTGCGCTCACTTTTTTGTTCTGGACCCTCCCGATTTAGAAATGATTAAGCACTGGCTATAAGTAGGTAGCCTATCTGCGTGGAATCTGTTTGAAGCTAGCCACAATAACGATGATTTCTGTTTTGCTTCAGAATAAAAGTATCTCATTGAAAGCGATTTAAACGGATACAAATAGAGGAATCATGCCATATTTGGACTAGATAATGCTAAACAAGGTCGGGATGTTATATACATTCAACAAAATACAAATGAGTTAATTGCAGTTGAAATCTCTGTGAATATATTAGACTTTAGTATTGCATGGGGGCCATACTTAGAGTGCAATCGGAAATGGTTCAGACCCCTTCATCTTTTCCACATTTTGTTACATTACAGCTTTATTCTAAAATATATATTTTTTATCTCATCAATATACACATAATACCACATAATGACAAAGCGCAAACAGGTTTTTAGAAATGTTTGCAAATGTATGAAAAACAACAGAAATACCTTATTTACATAATGATTCAGACCCTTTGCTATGAGACTCGAAATTGAGCTCAGGTGCATCCTGTTTCCATTGATCATCCTTGAAATGTTTCTACAACTTGATTGGGGTCCACCTGTGGTAAATTCAATTGATTGGACATGATTTGGAAAGGCACACACACCTGTCTGTATAAGGTCCCACAGTTAACAGTGCATGTCAGAGAAAAAAAACAAGCCACGAATTGTCTGTAGAGCTCCGTGACAGGATTGTTTCGAGGCACAGATCTGGGGAAGGGTACCTACACATTTCTGCAGCATTGAAGGTCCCCAAGAGCACAGTATCCTCCATCATTTTTAAATGGAAGAAATTTCTAACCACCAAGATTCGTCCTAGAGCTGACTGCCTGGCCAAACTGAGCAATCGGGGAAGGAGGGCCTTGGTCAGGGAGGTGACCAAGAATCCTATGGTCACTGACAGAGTTCGTCTGTGGAGATGGGAGAACCTTCCAGAAGGACAGCACTCCACCAATCAGGCCTTTATGGTAGAGTGGCAAAACGGAAGCCACCTCTCAGTAAAAGGCAAATGACAGCCCACTTTGAGTTTCCCAAAAGGCACCTAAAAAAACTCTGACCATGAGAAACAAGATTCTCTGGTCTAATGAAACCAAGCGTCACATCTGGAGGAAACCAAGGCTGTAATTGCTGCCAAAGGTGCTGTTTTTGCTTTGTCATTATGGGGTATTGTGTGTAGATTGAGTACAATTTTTTTTAAATTAATTTTAGAATAAGGCTGTAATGTCACAAAATGTGGAAAAAGTGAAGGTGCCTGAATACTTTCCGAATGCACTGTATATGCAATGTACAGGCTTACCTATAGATCTTAGGTCCATGAAATGGGGTATCAGCCCACTTACTCAGTGACACCCACAGAACACTACTGTGAAGAGTTTTCACAGATATTAGCATTATAGCACTTATTGGTGGACTTTGAAACCGGTGTGAAATGAGACACATTAAGCTCACCAGTAAACCAACTATGTATTGAACGTTCACACTGCAATGTACTTACTGCCTTGTCTTATATCCCAGCAATAATGCCATGCATTAAAGGTGCAATATGCAGAAAACACTCTGCCATCTCCTGGTTGCTAAAATTCTAATATAAGTAAACACCTAATTTAAGTATGTGGCAAAACAATCAATGTATAGTGTAGAGAATCATTGTACCATCTAAACTGCTGTGAAATAAATTTTCAATAACCACAAATATGGACATTTAAGAACCAGAAGCATATAAATAGTGCACATAGAAAATATCTACTGCTTATTAGACTTGCTTTCAATGAGAATGACAGATCTATAACTCACATTTCTATGTTAATTTGGTCCGGTCGCCCAAAACATGACCATCACCATGTTCTACCAACTGAGACACCTGCATCAAGCATAGATTATATACAGTATATATATCATATATGTATGTATATATATATCTCTATCTATATATATATATTGTGTGTATATATATATATATATATTAGGTAACCATCATCATAATGTCCCTTTTTAGCGGCACATGGTTCTACAACACCACCATAACAGATAATAGCCCACCAACGTGAAAGTACTTGTTTTCTATGGTACCTGTGTTAAGTGGAAATGTTAGGGGAGATGAAAAGGAAGGAAACATGAAGACGGTTGTAGTTAACCTCTAACTGACCTTGGGCAGAACCTGTGCATGAATTATTATTGCCATCAAAATGCAAAGCTGAGATAACAGAGAAAAGTTTGGCAACATGTCAAAGTCAACAAAACGAATGGAAACTGCCATTCATACAGATTTACCAGTCGGATCTACAATCAGATATGCTCCAAAACACTTACACGCACGCAAGTGTACACCCACATAGGAGGTTTAGGCCCAGTGCTCGTCAGAGAACATTCCCGCCACACACACACGCACACAAACACATCCCAAACAAGTGCACTGCAAATTGTAAAACGTCAGGTGCTAGCTGTTGATTTCAGAACAATGTTTATCCAATGATGTTATCAGCTCCTGTGCTATTAGAAGGACATGGGACTGGGTGAGGAGGGGACTGGGTGAACGATGATGACGGGGGAGACAGGGAGATGTTTAGTCTGTGTTGGTCACTGAATTAAGGGCCAGCTGAAGCCATATTTTGTCCTGTCTTGGCTCTGGATGGGCATTGTGGGTTTTACACCGTTTGAAAGGGCAGAGTTGGTTTTAACACTGCTTGGTTGGGTGGTGTGTGGATTTAGATGGGCTGTGTTACAGGCACAGCCCAATGGCCTCTACTCTGACCATCACACTATAGACCTTGCAGGGGAAGGGCCATTGTCCTCTGACAGGTGCATGGTGTCACCCTGTCTCTCCTACACAACGCCAGTCCTTCCACTGAAAGTACAGACAATCGTGCTCAGAGATCATGGAGGTGGATGAAGAAAAGACAGGTCTTACATTGTCTGAACATTATCAACACTAACATGCTAACACTCCCTTGCTAGGTTTGGATACAGAAATTCCCCTCTTAAAATATAATATCCATGGTTCAATGTAGTTACATCTTTCCCTCCTAAATATCAAATTTGATTTTCTCTCCATAACTCCCAATTGAGTAAGAAGTGGGCGTAATAGCAAAGTAGGGCATAGAGAGTGCAGAAGTCTAGAAGTCTACCAAAACAATCTGGGCTCCTTCTACAATGACTCATTACTCTTTGAGAAACAAGGAGGGATTATACAGTTGACTCAATTCCCTTTCAACAAACCCTGCAAAAGTTTCCTTGAATTGTAATAAAATTCAGATTCTTGCCAGTGAGCTTCAGTCAGTTCTTCAGAATGTACAGGTGTTCTGAGGTGTTCTGTTCTGTATTTTGTAACAGTCTGGAGATAAGACTATATGAGTCAGAAAGTTGGCATCCCTGGCCAGATATTGACGGTACTGAAGGAGTATAATTAATACGGTGCACTGTCTCTGCTAGTCCAATCCACTCTTTACAGCATGCAGCATTGCTGGTGATTATCGGGGTTATGGGTGGGTTTGGCTGGGGTAGGCCGTCAGTGTAAAATAAGAACTTGTAATTAACTGACTTGCCTAGTTAAATAAAAATACCCCGTAATGACAAAGCAAAAACAGGTTTCCAAATATATATTTAAAAAAGAATGAAATATCACATTTACGTAAGTATTCAGACCCTCAACTTTGTTGAAACACCTTTGGCAGTGATTACAGCCTTGAGTCTTCTTGGGTATGGCGCTACAAGCCTGGCATACCTGTATTTGGGGAGTTTCTCCCATTCTTCTCTGCAGATCTTCTCAAGCTCTGTCAGGTTGGATGGGGAGCGTTGCTGCGCAGCTATTTTCAGGTCTTTCCAGAGATGTTAGATTGGGTTCAAGTCTGGGCTCTGGCTGGGCCACTCAAGGACATTCAGAGACTTGTCCCTAAGCCACTCATGTTTTGTCTTGGCTGTGTGCTTAGGGTCGTTGTCCTGTTGGAAGGTGAACCTTCGCCCCAGTCTGAGGTCCTGAGCGCTCTGGAGCAGGTTTTCATCAACGATCTCTCTGTACCTTGCTTCGTTCATCTTTCCCTTGATTCTGACTATTCTCCCAGTCCCTGCTGCTGAAAAACATCCCCACAGCATGATGCTGCCACCACCGTGCTTCACCATAGGGATGTTGCCTAGGTTTTCTCTAGACGTGATGCTTGACAAAGAGTTCCAAAGAGTTCAATCTTGTTATCATCAGACTAGAGAATCTTGTTTCTCATAGTCTGAGAGTCCTTTAGGTTGGGCTCCAATTGGGCTGTCATGTGCCTTTTACTGAGGAGAGTCTTCCGTCTGGCCACTCTACCATAAAGGTCTGATAGGTGGAGTGCTGGATAGACGGTTGTCCTTCTGGAAGGTTCTCCTATCTCCACAGATGAACTCTGGAGCTCTATCAGAGTGACCATCGGATTCTTGGTCACCTCCCTGACCAAGGCCCTTCTCCCCCAATTGCTCAGTTTGGCTGGGCGGCCAGCTCTAGGTAGAGTCTTGGTGGTTCCAAACTTCTTCGATTTAAGAATGATGGAGGCCACTGTGTTCTTGGGGTCCTTCAATGCTGCAGAAATCTTTTAGTACCCTTCCCCAGATCTGTGCCTTGACACAATCCTGTCTCGGAGCTCTGCAGACAATTCCTTTGACCTCATGGCTTGGTTTTTAGCTCTGACATGCACTGTCAACTGTGGGACCTTAAATAGACAGGTGTGTGCCTTTCCACATCATGTCCAATCAGTTGGATTTACCACAGGTGGACTCCAATCAAGTTGTAGAAACATCTTAAGGATGATCAATGGAAACAGGTTACACCTGAGCCCAATAAGGAGTCTCATAGCAAAGGGTCTGAATACTTATGTAAAGAAGGTATTTCTGTTTTTTAAATTGGAAAAAAATGGGCGGAAATTCCTAAAACCTGTTTCCGCTTTCCGCTTTGTCATTATGTGTGTTAGTGATGATAAAAAAAACATTTAAGCAATTTTAGAATAACGTAACAAAATGTGGAAAAAGTCACCTCCCGGGTGGCGCAGTGGTCTAGAGCACTGTGCCACCAGAGACTCTGGGTTCAAGCCCAGGCTCTGTCGCAACCGGGAGGTCCATGGAGCGACGCACAATTGGCCTAGCGTCGTCCGGGTTAGGGGAGGTTTGGCCGGTAGGGATATCATTGTCCTGTGGCGGGCCGGGCGCAGTGCACGCTAACCAATGTTTTCTCAGAAACATTGGTGCGGCTGGCTTCCGGGTTGGATGCACACTGTGTTAAGAAGCAGTGCGGCTTGGTTGGCTTGTGTATCAAAGGACGCATGGCTTTCAACCTTCTTCTCTCTTGAGCCCATACGGGAGTTGTAGCGATGAGACAAGATAGATACTAACAAATGGATACCACAAAATTGGGGAGAAAAGGGGGTAAAATTCAACAACAAAAAAATGTGGTACAAGTCAAGGGGTCTGAATACTTTCCGAATGCACTGTATGCTGTGGACGGGACCACATTCCAGTTGTGCCTCTGGTCTCTTATAAATTAATTAAAGGATGATGAGGACTTGCTGAGCATCACTACACTATTTGAAAAAAAGGGTTCTTCAGGTGTCCCTATAGGAGCTCGTGTGTTCGTGTGTTTGTGCTTTCCTGCGTGTGTGCACGTGTATCCAGCCAACTACCTAGGTAATGATGGCAATCTGCATGGTGATGATTAGTGCCACCCGGGGGCCATTCTCCCCTCAGCAGCCTTCTGTGGAATTAAACTGCCACCACATTCCATCCCTTTCATACTTGTCAGTTAGTCTGTGACTGTTAGAGCAGCATGGTGTTTAAAGTAACCAGATCTACATCACTAACTGATCAGATCAAACAGGTCCTCATTTAAAATAAATAATATAGATGTTCTGTGATGAGTAACCTCGTCCCCAGGCTCAATTAACAGAGAGCCGTCTGGGGATGAAATTATGTGATGGGGGTGTATAAAGTGGGGGAAGGTGGGGTGAAAAAAGAAAACATTGTGGCATTCCAAAAATAACATTTAATAAAGTTGTAGTTATGTAATAAACAATTTTAGTACATTCTCAAAGAACCCACACAATAGCCCATTGATTCTGTTTTTTATTGTCAGATACTGTACACTGGATAGGTGCAGTGAAATGTGTTGTTTTACAGGATCAGCCATAGTGGTACTGGAGAAAATGAGGGTAATGTGACTAGCTCTAGATGTTCGTGACACTCTAATCAGATGAGTCCTCATACGACCCAAGTGTCTTCTTATCTTTTGTCAGAAGTAACCCTGAAAGTTGAGAAAATATACCTCTCCTTTAGAGTAAAGAACAGAAAACGTCCTGTGTTTAAATATCGTACGATACCTCACCTTAACTGCACTATACCATTGTGAATAAGGTGGTAATAGTAATATTGTTTTGAACATGATGAAATATTCATAGATGGAGACACACTGTCACCAAGCAAACCCTCCCCAGTCGGTCTCAGTGGCCATGGGAGCCATGGGAGGTATGTTTTCTTATAACCCTGTGAGACCCACGGCAGGAAAAACGCAACGTTTCCCACTGTATATTGCATCGCGTACAGGTCCTAAACTAAAAAACAATGTCAAACACTACATACTCCTTAGACCCACATGTATCTCTTAGTAGTATTTGTTGTGTGTCAATAGGATTCTTGTGGCATCAGTAGCTTCTGAAACACAAGGGACCTGTCCCCTAGTCCCCTACACAAGCGTATGTTGTACGCCATACATGACTTGAGATGTAATTTCCTGTCTTCCCCAAGATGAAATGATTATGTAGAGAAAAATGAATAGAGGAAAGAACGTTGTGAGCCAGAGCTTGAGGTAGTTTTTCAAGAATTGCAAAAAAAGCCAGTAGGGACAGCCAAATAAAAACTATGTGTCTGTAAACAATTTTTGGAAAAAATGTATTGTGTCATGCACAAAGTAGATGTCCTAACCGCCTTGTAGTTAACAAGAAACTTGTTGAGTGGTTGAAAAACAAGTTTTAATGACTCCAACCTAAGTGTATGTAAACTTCCAACTTCAACTGTACATATGATATGGGTGATGCAATATTTACAAACACTTAAAGTGACTAAGATACCGTAGAATAGTATAGAGTACAGTTTACACATATGAGATGAGTAATGCAAGATACGGGGACATTATTAAAGTGGCTAGTGATCCATTTCTAAAAGTGGCCAGTGATTCCTAGTCTATGTCTATAGGCAGCCACCTCTGATGTGCTAGTGATGGCCATTTAGCAGTCTGATGGCCTTGAGATAGAAGCTGTTTTTCAAATATTACTAAATGTAAGTTAGATGTTCCTCATTCATAGAAAATAGTTATTCCTTTCAAGAATATACATTTTTGATAGCAAAATACTAATATTTGGATTGGTCAAGTTGATCAATTTAGCTATTTCAGATAAAATATAACTTCATTTCAGATTCACAGTTGTCAAAAATGTTCCATCACGTCAATGCTTTTCATCCATTTTGATATGATTTCTATAGAATTTCAGTTTTCTTACTACAAAATGTTTCTACAATCAAAGCCCAATGTGGCATTTATGCAACAATTCCAGAATATTTTTCTACAAACTTAAAAATATATTTATTTTATTGTCATAATTAGAGGCCTATTACAAGTATTTCTGAAGGGTAATTTAAAAAATACTAATTTGGATCTATGCTTGGGTGTCAACAGGAATTACCCTTAAGAGGGCAAACTCATGGGACTGATCTGGACTCATCTGTACCTGTATAAGCAGAGGTAGAGCCTAATAGTGATGTTTACTGATAATTAAATATCCATAAATGTTTTTAAACTGCAGAAGTCTTGGTGACGTTGTAAAGGTGTGTTGATGTCTCAGTGGTTGAGGACACATTATCATGACACAAAGAGAGAGACACACAATAATATTATGATTTAAATAGACACTACCTCTGCAATCCGCGCTGCAGTAGCTAAATAGGAAAATAGCTTGGCTCAGTTTACGCTCCAAAACACACACACACACACACACACACACATGTGGCAGTGCGCAGGAACACCCAGACCCACCCATTTCTGTCAAAGGGGAAATGAGTCAGAGAGAAGGCCAACGCCAGTGAACCCAGCCAGACTCAGACCCCGACAACAAGGACAGACCAACATGGACCAGACAGAGCCAGATGATGGGGTTGAACGATAATGAGGAAGAAGTTGCACAAAGAAGCTGTACAATGTGACAGAATCTTTCACCAGCAACTCATTACATTGATTTGCTGGATACAGTGTTTCATTGTTAGCACAGCCACATGAATTTGAAGCCTTAAGTCAGGTACGTGTGTGTGTGTGTGACTGTGGTGGGTGTGTTTATGTTGTTTACTAACATCCTTGAAGTTCCAGCCAAACTCCCATCTGCATTTGGCTTAGATTCTCATCGTAACAAATTAATGAAATGATTTATTGCTGCCTTTCATTGAATTACCTGAGGTGAACCATTTTGTCAAACATTTGCAAGGGGTACATTCAAGAGGCACAAAATGGCACAAATCGTTGTGAAACAAAGGAGTTTACCAGAGTTCAGTTGCTGCAGCAGTAGACTACTTCTCCTATCCTGTCTTCTCCTATCCTGTCTTCTCCTATCCTGTCTTCTCCTATCCTGTCTTCTCCTATGCTCTGCTCTCCTTGCCGCCTCGTCATCTCTCCTTACCTCTCCCCTCCCTCCCTGGACAGAGCAGACCAGCAGCAGAAGCAGATGTGGAGGCTGGTAACAGGATAATGACTCAGATATTCTGCTACTGGAGTGAAATAATTGCTAGTAGGTTTATCCCTGGAGGGGGGGCATAGCACCTGGTCACTTCCTATTCCCGTTTTCCTCACAGGGCAACTGTCTCCCCCAGCTAGTGGTGTTCCATGATAGAGGGGAATGGAATCTCATCCTCACGTCTGACTACACTAACATAACTCTGTGGATGGTAAGAATGGAACCTCACCCTCACGTCTGACTACACTAACATCACTCTGTGGATGGTAAGAATGGAACCCCACCCTCACGTCTGACTACACTAACATCACTCTGTGGATGGTAAGAATGGAACCCCACCCTCACGTCTGACTACACTAACATCACTCTGTGGATGGTAAGAATGGAACCTCACCCTCACGTCTGACTACACTAACATCACTCTGTGGATGGTAAGAATGGAACCCCACCCTCACGTCTGACTACACTAACATCACTCTGTGGATGGTAAGAATGGAACCTCACCCTCACGTCTGACTAAACTAACATCACTCTGTGGGTGGTAAGAATGGAACCTCACCCTCACGTCTGACTACGCTAACATCACTCTGTGGATGGTAAGAATGGAACCTCACCCTCACGTCTGACTAAACTAACATCACTCTGTGGATGGTAAGAATGGAACCTCACCCTCACGTCTGACTAAACTAACATCACTCTGTGGATGGTAAGAATGGGCTTTTTCTTTGACTATTTTCAACATTTTAGAATAATAGTGAAGGCATCAAAGCTATGAAATAACACAAATGAATCAAAATATATTTAATATTTTACATTCTTCAAAGTAGCCACCCTTTGCCTTCATGACAGCTTTGCACACTCTTGGCATTCTCACATCCAGCTTCTCCCGGAATGCTTTTCCAACAGTCTTGAAGGAGTTCCCACATCAGCTGAGCACTTGTTGGCTGCTTTTCCTGCACTCTGCGGTCCAACTCATCCCAAACTATATCAATTGGGTTGAGGTCGGGTGATTGTGGAGGCCAGGTCATCTGATGCAACACTCCGTCACTCTCCTTCCTGGTCAAATAGCCCTTACACAGCCTGGGGGTGGGTTGGGTCATTGTCCTGTTGAAGAACAAATGATAGTCCCACTAAGCGCAAACCAGATGGGATTGCGTATCGCTGCAGAATGCTGTGGTAGCCATGCTGGTTGAGTGTGCCTTGAGTTCTAAATAAATCACTCACAGTTTCCCCAGCAAAGCACCCCCACACTATCACACCTCCTCCTCATGGGTGATCTCAGAGAACATCCGATCACCTACTCTGTGTCTCACAAAGACACTGCAAATTTGGACTCATCAGACCAAAGGACAGATTTCCACCAGTCTAATGTCCATTGCTCGTGTTTCTTGGCCCAAGCAAGTCTCTTCTTATTATTGGTGACCTTTTGTAGTGAATTCTTTGCAGCAATATGACCATGAAGGCCTGATTCACGCAGTCTCCTCTGAACAGTTGATGTTGAGATGTGTCTGTTACTTGAACTCTGTGAATTAATTATTTGGGCTTCAATTTTTGAGGCTCGTAACTCTAATGAACTTTTCCTCTGGGTCTTCCTTTCCTGTGGTGGTTCTCGTGAGAGCCAGTTTCAGCATAGCTCTTGATGTTTTTTTTCCGACTGCACTTGAAGAAACATTAAAAGTTTCCGGATTGACTGACCTTCATGTCTTAAAGTCATGATGGACTGTATTTCTCTTTGCTTATTTGAGCTGTTCTTGCCATAATATGGACTGGGTCTTTTACCAAATAGGGATATCTTCGGTATACCTCATGTACCTTGTCACAACACAACTGATTGGCTCAAACGCATTAAGAAGGAAAGAAATTCCACAAATGAACTTTTAACAATGCATTCCAGGTGACTACCTCATGAAGCTGGTTGAGAGAATGCCAAGAGTGTGCAAAGCTGTCATCAAGGCAAAGGGTGGCTACTATGAAGAATCTCAAATATAAAATATATTTTGATTTGTTTAACACTTTTTTGGTTACTGCATAATTCCATGTGTGTTATTTCATAGTTTTGATATCTTTCTACATATCAATGTAGAAAATAGTAAACATAAAGAAAAACCCTTGAATGAGCAGGTGTGTCCAAATTTTTGACTGGTAGGGAATGAATGACAAATGTAGATATTTAAGACTTGTAGAGTTCAACACGTTTACAGAGACTGGCTGGAAGAAGAGATAGATACAGAGCCATTACAGGAGCTAAAACAGGCAGACAGACAGACACTGGAGAATCTAAAGCGATGAAGTCAGACTGATATTTTAGAAAATAAACACCATAGATTTTCTGTCCACTCCCAAGGAGGGCCACAGCTGGGCTGTGATCTGACCTCTATCAGTGGACAGAGATACCGTGTGCATGTGTGTGGCTGGAATGTTCTCTACCACCCACAGAGACGAGCACAGGGCCAATAGTTGTGTTTGTGACTACTAGGCCAATAGTTGATGTGAATCATGTTTGATGGTCAGCAGGCAGTCTGGATGTGACATGGGGATTACGCAAGTTCTCCCCTCATCTCCCTTCCCCTCCCCTCTCCTATACTTAATCTGTGTTAGTCATTAGTGTGGCGTTAGCAGGAAGTCTAGTGGAGCCAGGAAACGCATGGGTAATGTTATACACTTAACATCTCGGCAGTTACAGGCATCTGTAAAAAGTATTTCTCCAATGTCATACAAGAAGACGCACAGATTTTTTTTTTACAACTAATCAAAACTTTAAAACTCTCCACATTCATTATGCTATGATCTCAGTGGGGGACCAAACAATCCTGGTGTGTGTGTATGCACGTGACCGCAGCAATCATGTGTCTTTGTTTTACACTGAGGGCTTGAGAAAATAAGGAACAAAGCCTTTGCCCACACTAAAAATCTGTGCTAATTTATTAGAGGCTGGCTGTTGCAACCAGACATAGGTTGTAGCTGTCACGATCGTCGTAAGGAACGGACCAAAATGCAGCGTGGTATGTGTTCATGATGAAGTTTTTAATTAAAGAAAACACTGAATACAAACTATACAAAACAATAAACGACCGTGAAGCTATAATGAGACCTGTGCTGACACAAGCAACTAACATAGACAATCACCCACAAACAAACAGTGAAACCCAGGCTACCTAAGTATGATTCTCAATCAGAGACAACTAATGACACCTGCCTCTGATTGAGAACTATACTAGGCCGAAACATAGAAATACCAAAATCATAGAAAAACAAACATAGACTGCCCACCACAACTCACGCCCTGACCATACTAAATAATGACAAAACAACAGAAATAAAGGTCAGAACGTGACAACAGCAGACTGTCACCTGTATTAACTGTGGTCTGCTGGGACTCTGGGAGGGACTGGCCGGGTTATTATAGTGCTACATACTGCTACTGCTACTGTCAGTCCATGGAAAATAAAGCTCAAAAAGCCTTCTTCTACTGGTTACATCAGTCCATGGAAAATAAAGCTCAAAAAGCCTTCTTCTACTGATTACGTCAGTCCATGGAAAATAAAGCTCAAAAAGCCTTCGTCTACTGATTACATCAGTCCATGGAAAATAAAGCTCAAAAAGCCTTCTTCTACTGATTACATCAGTCCATGGAAAATAAAGCTCAAAAAGCCTTCTTCTACTGATTACATCAGTCCATGGAAAATAAAGCTCCAAAAGCCTTCTTCTACTGATTACGTCAGTCCATGGAAAATAAAGCTCAAAAAGCCTTCTTCTACTGATTACATCAGTCCATGGAAAATAAAGCTCAAAAAGCCTTCTTCTACTGATTACATCAGTCCATGGAAAATAAAGCTCAAAAAGCCTTATTCTACTGATTACATCAGTCCATGGAAAATAAAGCTCAAAAAGCCTTCTTCTACTGATTACGTCAGTCCATGGAAAATAAAGCTCAAAAAGCCTTCTTCTACTGATTACGTCAGTCCATGGAAAATAAAGCTCCAAAAGCCTTCTTCTACTGATTACGTCAGTCCATGGAAAATAAAGCTCAAAAAGCCTTCTTCTACTGATTACGTCAGTCCATGGAAAATAAAGCTCAAAAAGCCTTCTTCTACTGATTACGTCAGCCCATGGAAAATAAAGCTCAAAAAGCCTTCTTCTACTGATTACGTCAGTAAAAGCAAAACAAAGTTCAAAAAGATTTATGAACAGTGGAATTCAGCTCAAACAGGGTGGATGCATGTTAATGAACTGGATTAGCAGTGGCTATAACCAGAGAGGAAGAGGCGAAGCAAGAGGGCTTACTCCACCCAAAATCTGTCCATGAAAATAGAACCACGAAGTGGAGAATTTTTGTATGGAGGTCAATGAGTGTCGAATTTGGTCAACAAAAATGTAATTGCTCATTTTCTACCTGAGGCTTATTTGATCGAATAGAAGTTTCCTAATGGTTAAGCTGTTTCGAATGCACTGATATACGTGGGTTTTAACACTGTTTCCCATGCTTGTTCAATGAGCCATAAACAATTAATGAACATGCACCTGTGGAACGGTCGTTAAGACACTAACAGCTTACAGACGGTAGGCAATTAAGGTCACAGTTCTGAAAACTTAGGACACTAAATACACCTTTCTACTGACTCTGAAAAACACAAAAAAAAAAATGCCCAGGGTCCCTGATCATCTGTGTGAACGTTCCTTAGGCATGCTGCAAGGAGGGATGAGGTCTGCAGATGTGGCCAGGGCAATAAATTGCAATGTCCCCATTGTGAGACGCCTAAGACAGTGCTACAGGGAGGCAGGACGGACAGCTGATCGTCCTCACAGTGGCAGACCACGTGTAACAACACTTGCACAGGATCGGTACATCCGAACATCACAGCTGCAGGACAGGTACAGGACAGCAACAACAACTGCCCGAGTTACACCAGGAACGCACAATCCCTCCATCAGTGCTCAGACTGTCCGCAATAGGCTGAGAGAGGCTAGACTGAGGGCTTGTAGGCCTGTTGTAAGGCAGGTCCTCACCAGACATCACCGGCAACAACATCGCCTATGGGCACAAACCCACCGTCGCTGGACCAGACAGGACTGGCAAAAAGTGCTCTTCACTGACAATTGCGGATTTGTCTCACCAGGGGTGATGGTCGGATCCGCGTTTATCGTCGAAGGAATGAGCATTACACCGAGGCCTGTACTCTGAAGCGGGATCAATTTGGAGGTGGAGGCTCTGTCATGGTTTGGGGCGGTGTGTCACAGCATCACCGGACTGAGCTTGTTGTCATTGTAGGCAATCTCAACGCTGTGCGTTACAGGGAAGACATCCTCCTCCCTCATGTGGTACTCTTCCTGCAGGCTCATCCTGACATGACCCTCCAGCATGACAATTTCACCAGCCATACTGCTCATTCTGCGTGTGATTTCCTGCAAGACATGAATGTCATTGTTCTGCCATGGCCAACGAAGAGCAAGGATCTCAATCCCATTGAGCACGTCTGGGACCTGTTGGATCAGAGGGTGAGGGCTAGAAATGTCCAGGAACTTGCAGGTGCCTTGGGGGAAGAGTGGGGTAACATCTCACAGCAAGAACTGGCAAACCTGGTGCAGTCCATGAGGAGGAGATGCACTGCAGTACTTAATACAGCTGGTGGCCACACCAGATACTGACTGTTACTTTTGATTTTGACCACCCCTTTGTTCAGGGACACATTATTCCATTTCTGTTAGTCACATGTCTGTGGAACGTTTTCAGTTTGTCTCAGTTGTTGAATCTTGTTGTTCATACAAATATTTACACATGTTAAGTTTGCTGAAAATAAGCGCAGTTGACAGTGAGAGGATGTTTCTTTTATTGCTGAGTTTATAATTGTTTTGTGAGCGAAAACAACATTGATTCATGGTCGTTCTTGAATTGCGGTTGCATTGGCCATGAAAAACACTTTAAAATGACAAATAGTTACACATCATACGTATTTTTGTTTATAGTGAACTGTTCATCAATGATAAATTGTAATGCAAGTCTTTTAAACTGTATGTTTAGTCATTGTATAAAGTTCTATGGGTAAGCAAACCTGGCTGGTCCCAGCAGTGATGTGTAGAGTTGTAGTGACATGTTTAGTCATTGTATAAAGTTCTATGGGTAAGCAAACCTGGCTGGTCCCAGCAGTGATGTGTAGAGTTGTAGTGACATGTTTAGTCATTGTATAAAGTTCTATGGGTAAGCAAACCTGGCTGGTCCCAGCAGTGATGTGTAGAGTTGTAGTGACATGTTTAGTCATTGTATAAAGTTCTATGGGTAAGCAAACCTGGCTGGTCCCAGCAGTGATGTGTAGAGTTGTAGTGACATGTTTAGTCATTGTATAAAGTTCTATGGGTAAGCAAACCTGGCTGGTCCCAGCAGTGATGTGTAGAGTTGTAGTGACATGTTTAGTCATTGTATAAAGTTATATGGGTAAGCAAACCTGGCTGGTCCCAGCAGTGATGTGTAGAGTTGTAGTGACATGTTTAGTCATTGTATAAAGTTCTATGGGTAAGCAAACCTGGCTGGTCCCAGCAGTGATGTGTAGAGTTGTAGTGACATGTTTAGTCATTGTATAAAGTTCTATGGGTAAGCAAACCTGGCTGGTCCCAGCAGTGATGTGTAGAGTTGTAGTGACATGTTTAGTCATTGTATAAAGTTCTATGGGTAAGCAAACCTGGCTGGTCCCAGCAGTGATGTGTAGAGTTGTAGTGACATGTTTAGTCATTGTATAAAGTTCTATGGGTAAGCAAACCTGGCTGGTCCCAGCAGTGATGTGTAGAGTTGTAGTGACATGTTTAGTCATTGTATAAAGTTCTATGGGTAAGCAAACCTGGCTGGTCCCAGCAGTGATGTGTAGAGTTGTAGTGACATGTTTAGTCATTGTATAAAGTTCTATGGGTAAGCAAACCTGGCTGGTCCCAGCAGTGATGTGTAGAGTTGTAGTGACATGTTTAGTCATTGTATAAAGTTCTATGGGTAAGCAAACCTGGCTGGTTCCAGCAGTGATGTGTAGAGTTGTAGTGACATGTTTAGTCATTGTATAAAGTTCTATGGGTAAGCAAACCTGGCTGGTCCCAGCAGTGATGTGTAGAGTTGTAGTGACATGTTTAGTCATTGTATAAAGTTCTATGGGTAAGCAAACCTGGCTGGTCCCAGCAGTGATGTGTAGAGTTGTAGTGACATGTTTAGTCATTGTATAAAGTTCTATGGGTAAGCAAACCTGGCTGGTCCCAGCAGTGATGTGTAGAGTTGTAGTGACATGTTTAGTCATTGTATAAAGTTCTATGGGTAAGCAAACCTGGCTGGTCCCAGCAGTGATGTGTAGAGTTGTAGTGACATGTTTAGTCATTGTATAAAGTTCTATGGGTAAGCAAACCTGGCTGGTCCCAGCAGTGATGTGTAGAGTTGTAGTGACATGTTTAGTCATTGTATAAAGTTCTATGGGTAAGCAAACCTGGCTGGTCCCAGCAGTGATGTGTAGAGTTGTAGTGACATGTTTAGTCATTGTATAAAGTTCTATGGGTAAGCAAACCTGGCTGGTCCCAGCAGTGATGTGTAGAGTTGTAGTGACATGTTTAGTCATTGTATAAAGTTCTATGGGTAAGCAAACCTGGCTGGTCCCAGCAGTGATGTGTAGAGTTGTAGTGACATGTTTAGTCATTGTATAAAGTTCTATGGGTAAGCAAACCTGGCTGGTCCCAGCAGTGATGTGTAGAGTTGTAGTGACATGTTTAGTCATTGTATAAAGTTCTATGGGTAAGCAAACCTGGCTGGTCCCAGCAGTGATGTGTAGAGTTGTAGTGACATGTTTAGTCATTGTATAAAGTTCTATGGGTAAGCAAACCTGGCTGGTCCCAGCAGTGATGTGTAGAGTTGTAGTGACATGTTTAGTCATTGTATAAAGTTCTATGGGTAAGCAAACCTGGCTGGTCCCAGCAGTGATGTGTAGAGTTGTAGTGACATGTTTAGTCATTGTATAAAGTTCTATGGGTAAGCAAACCTGGCTGGTCCCAGCAGTGATGTGTAGAGTTGTAGTGACATGTTTAGTCATTGTATAAAGTTCTATGGGTAAGCAAACCTGGCTGGTCCCAGCAGTGATGTGTAGAGTTGTAGTGACATGTTTAGTCATTGTATAAAGTTCTATGGGTAAGCAAACCTGGCTGGTCCCAGCAGTGATGTGTAGAGTTGTAGTGACATGTTTAGTCATTGTATAAAGTTCTATGGGTAAGCAAACCTGGCTGGTCCCAGCAGTGATGTGTAGAGTTGTAGTGACATGTTTAGTCATTGTATAAAGTTCTATGGGTAAGCAAACCTGGCTGGTCCCAGCAGTGATGTGTAGAGTTGTAGTGACATGTTTAGTCATTGTATAAAGTTCTATGGGTAAGCAAACCTGGCTGGTCCCAGCAGTGATGTGTAGAGTTGTAGTGACATGTTTAGTCATTGTATAAAGTTCTATGGGTAAGCAAACCTGGCTGGTCCCAGCAGTGATGTGTAGAGTTGTAGTGACATGTTTAGTCATTGTATAAAGTTCTATGGGTAAGCAAACCTGGCTGGTCCCAGCAGTGATGTGTAGAGTTGTAGTGACATGTTTAGTCATTGTATAAAGTTCTATGGGTAAGCAAACCTGGCTGGTCCCAGCAGTGATGTGTAGAGTTGTAGTGACATGTTTAGTCATTGTATAAAGTTCTATGGGTAAGCAAACCTGCCTGGTCCCAGCAGTGATGTGTAGAGTTGTAGTGACATGTTTAGTCATTGTATAAAGTTCTATGGGTAAGGAAACCTGGCTGGTCCCAGCAGTGATGTGTAGAGTTGTAGTGACATGTTTAGTCATTGTATAAAGTTCTATGGGTAAGCAAACCTGGCTGGTCCCAGCAGTGATGTGTAGAGTTGTAGTGACATGTTTAGTCATTGTATAAAGTTCTATGGGTAAGCAAACCTGGCTGGTCCCAGCAGTGATGTGTAGAGTTGTAGTGACATGTTTAGTCATTGTATAAAGTTCTATGGGTAAGCAAACCTGGCTGGTCCCAGCAGTGATGTGTAGAGTTGTAGTGACATGTTTAGTCATTGTATAAAGTTCTATGGGTAAGCAAACCTGGCTGGTCCCAGCAGTGATGTGTAGAGTTGTAGTGACATGTTTAGTCATTGTATAAAGTTCTATGGGTAAGCAAACCTGGCTGGTCCCAGCAGTGATGTGTAGAGTTGTAGTGACATGTTTAGTCATTGTATAAAGTTCTATGGGTAAGCAAACCTGGCTGGTCCCAGCAGTAATGTGTAGAGTTGTAGTGACATGTTTAGTCATTGTATAAAGTTCTATGGGTAAGCAAACCTGGCTGGTCCCAGCAGTGATGTGTAGAGTTGTAGTGACATGTTTAGTCATTGTATAAAGTTCTATGGGTAAGCAAACCTGGCTGGTCCCAGCAGTGATGTGTAGAGTTGTAGTGACATGTTTAGTCATTGTATAAAGTTCTATGGGTAAGCAAACCTGGCTGGTCCCAGCAGTGATGTGTAGAGTTGTAGTGACATGTTTAGTCATTGTATAAAGTTCTATGGGTAAGCAAACCTGGCTGGTCCCAGCAGTGATGTGTAGAGTTGTAGTGACATGTTTAGTCATTGTATAAAGTTCTATGGGTAAGCAAACCTGGCTGGTCCCAGCAGTGATGTGTAGAGTTGTAGTGACATGTTTAGTCATTGTATAAAGTTCTATGGGTAAGCAAACCTGGCTGGTCCCAGCAGTGATGTGTAGAGTTGTAGTGACATGTTTAGTCATTGTATAAAGTTCTATGGGTAAGCAAACCTGGCTGGTCCCAGCAGTGATGTGTAGAGTTGTAGTGACATGTTTAGTCATTGTATAAAGTTCTATGGGTAAGCAAACCTGGCTGGTCCCAGCAGTAATGTGTAGAGTTGTAGTGACATGTTTAGTCATTGCATAAAGTTCTATGGGTAAGCAAACCTGGCTGGTCCCAGCAGTGATGTGTAGAGTTGTAGTGACATGTTTAGTCATTGTATAAAGTTCTATGGGTAAGCAAACCTGGCTGGTCCCAGCAGTGATGTGTAGAGTTGTAGTGACATGTTTAGTCATTGTATAAAGTTCTATGGGTAAGCAAATCAGCTGGTCCCAGCAGTAATGTGTAGAGTTGTAGTGACATGTTTAGTCATTGCATAAAGTTCTATGGGTAAGCAAACCTGGCTGGTCCCAGCAGTGATGTGTAGAGTTGTAGTGACATGTTTAGTCATTGTATAAAGTTCTATGGGTAAGCAAACCTGGCTGGTCCCAGCAGTAATGTGTAGAGTTGTAGTGACATGTTTTGGGGATTTATTAACAGTACCAGTCAAAAGATTGGACACACCTACTTATTCAAGGGTTTTTCTTTATTTTTACTATTCATTGTAGAATAATAGTGAAGACATCAAAACTATGAAATACACATATGGAATCATGTAGTAACCAAAAAAGTGGTCGGGTGACTTGCCTATTTAAATGTTTTTAAAGTGGTTGGGTGACTTGCCTATTTAAATGTTTTTAAAGTGGTTGGGTGACTTGCCTATTTAAATGTTTTTAAAGTGGTTGGGTGACTTGCCTATTTAAATGTTTTTAAAGTGGTCGGGTGACTTGCCTATTTAAATGTTTTTAAAGTGGTCGGGTGACTTGCCTATTTAAATGTTTTTAAAGTGGTCGGGTGACTTGCCTATTTAAATGTTTTTAAAGTGGTTGGGTGACTTGCCTATTTAAATGTTTTTAAAGTGGTTGGGTGACTTGCCTATTTAAATGTTTTTAAAGTGATCGGGTGACTTGCCTATTTAAATGTTTTTAAAGTGGTTGGGTGACTTGCCTATTTAAATGTTTTTAAAGTGGTCGGGTGACTTGCCTATTTAAATGTTTTTAAAGTGGTTGGGTGACTTGCCTATTTAAATGTTTTTAAAGTGGTTGGGTGACTTGCCTATTTAAATGTTTTTAAAGTGGTTGGGTGACTTGCCAAGTTAAATAAAGGTTCAATTAAAAATTGAAAAAAAATACCTTGTCACAACGCAACTGATTGGCTCAAACGAATTAAGAAGGAAAGAAATTCCACAAATGATCTTTTAACAAGGCACACCAGTTAATTGAAATGTATTCCAGGTGACTAACTCATGAAGCTGGTTGAGAGAATGCCAAGTGTGGGCAAAGCTGTCATCAAGGCAAAGGGTGGCTACTTTGAAGAATCTCAAATACAAAATATAGTTTGATTTGTTTAACACTTGTCTGGTTACTACATGATTCCATATGTGTTATTTCATAGTGTTGATATCTTCACTATAATTCTACAATGTAGAAAATAGTCAAATAACGAAAAACCCTTCAATTAGTAGGTGTCCAAACTTTTGACTGGTACCGTAGTATACTGTATATAGATATATGATTTTTAATGCTATAAAGTGAACAAAATTATTTATTTTATTGTATAGATCAATAAAACAAAGAAGGCTATACAATACCTATTTTCTTTACCAGTATAATGTGTGACCCTCAGTTTTATGTAATTAATATTACCGCCTTGAAAATCACTCATTACAAAGATATACAACGACCTTGAGCATTCTGTCCAGTGGTGAATTGTTATCGGGGGAGAGGTTTAAAGTAAAAAGATTTGCTTATCACACGTTTAAGTATGTCATAATATGAGGATTGCATTTATAAATTGGTGTGTCTAAATCAAAAATGTCACTTGGTGTTAAACTAAAATAATACTGTTAACAAAATGATTAATCATATCACTTTAGTAAATTATTTTGAAAGGATAGATGACCTTAGATTTGAGCATTTGTGGCCATTTCATTGGTGTTACCATCATTGATGTTACTACTCCTACTGGTGGCAGAACGTTATCATAATGGTAAACATTATTTTAAGGAATTCATCTACCATATTAGTTGATTTAGAATGGGGAAATGGACCCAAATAGCCTACGTTTAAATAAATACAAATAAAAAGAAATCCGAAAAATCCAAGTTCGCAGTCGGCTCTGCTGACGGTGTGTTTGCGAGATGCTGGATACTAACCAGAGCCCTTCAACATTACTGCAGTGCAATAGAAGTCTCTGCCGGCAGCTAGCCACATGACTGACTTGCATATCTATAAGCGACTATTTACCAGTTGTGCACTCATTCTTCGAGTCTTTTTTTTTCAAGTCCCTGCGACACCTGCCGTGTCTACAGACATCACTGAAACAAACAAAAAAGACTCGAAGAATGAGTGCACAACTGGTAAATAGAGACTTATATTGCACTGCAGTAACGTTGAAGGGCTCTGGTTAGTATTACTTAGACAGCTAGAAGGATGAGGTAAGAAGCTACCTCAACAGGAGCAAAAAATACGCAACAAAGTTCTCATAATAACTTTGCTTTGCAAATTGTAGGCTACTGAGACAGACGATGTGGCTCTCAGTGGTAAGGCCAAGGCAGGCTGCAATGCATGCATGAGGAAGCAAACAGAGAGAGAGGTTAGTACAGGGGTTCCCAAAGTTGGGGTCAGGGCCCCATGTGGGGTCCCCTGAGGAAACAAGTTAGGAACAACAACAACAACAACAACAACAACAACAACAAAATGTTTCAATATGAACATCTTCACATGGTTTATCTTCCCTATATTCCTAGTCATACATTAAATGCAATCAAAATGCAAACAATACAATACATTTCCATTTTGTCGCTGATGCTACCTGTCATTGTGAATCATTTATAATATTTCCTCCTTCCAGGGGTATAACATTACAATTGTATAGTTAATAGGCTATTTGCTTGACTGATTGACTGAGGTGAATGAACCTACAGCAACCAAGGTGATAATGGCCAGGGTCATTTTTGCTGTTCTCCAAATAGCATTTTAAAGTTTTTTCATTGTATAGAAATACAGTAAATGAGCTTCAAAATTTTCCTTTCGGACCTCACTGAAACTCTAACCATGGTTACGGCCCTGGGGGCCATCACGTGTGAGTCGTGACTCATGAATGGACAGATAGATGGTAAAATCAAAGAATCTTCAATCCCATATTGTCTTTAAGACACTCCTCCTCACCTACAAAGCCTTTCACAACCTGGCACCCACCTATACCTCTATGACCTTCTCCCAACCTATACCCCCTCCTTCCGCTCCTCCTTTGCTGGACTACTTGTCACCCCCCCTCTTCCCATTCTGCCATGTGTGCCTGGGCCTTCAGCTTTCCCCCGTATCCTTATGTAATACATGTATCACTAGCCACTTTAACTATGCCACTTTGTTTACATACTCATCTCATATGTATATACTGTACTCGATACAATCTACTGTATCTGCCTATGCTGCTCTGTACCATCACTCATTCATATATCCTTATGTACATATTCTTTATCCCCTCACACTGTGTACAAGACAGTAGTTTTGGAATTGTTAGTTAGATTACTTGTTGGTTATTACTGCATTGTCGGAACTAGAAGCACAAGCATTTCGCTACACTCGCATTAACATCTGCTAACCATGTGTATGTGACAAATAAAATTTGATTTGATTTGATTTGAGAACCATTTTAAAGAACCCTTTTGGGTTCCAGGTAGAACCTTCTGTGGAAAGGGTTCTACATGGAACCCAAAACAGTTCTACCTGGAACCAAAAAGGGTTCTCCTATGGGGAAAGCCGAAGAACCACTTTGGAACCCTTTTTTCTAAAAGTGTAGCATACTATACTACATACTGGAGTGTCCCTTGATCATGTTTAGTACTTACTATAGAATGTTGTAGTATACTGTAGAATACTATAGTAAATACTACAGTATTATATAAAAAACAGTAGTAACAACTATAGAAATTTCAGCAAAAACACTGTAGTCCACATAAACAAGATTTTTTCAACTATAGTAAATTCTACAGTATTTAATTTGCATATACCTTGCCCATTCCCCTCCCCATATCCCAATTTGTGCCACCCGTAAGTGAGAAACCTACATGCCAAGAATAGACCATATATTATGTTCCTTACCAGTTATAGAAAAGATCAGAAGCTCTGAACACTCCATTCAGAACCCAGTCCTACCTACCTACAGGTTTTGGAACCATAGTTCTATTTGTATTTCTCCAGTAGGTTTCCTCAAGGAGAAAGACCCTGACTTCTATGTCAAAGAAAATGTAATAAAAACACATGAGTAAATACTACAGTAATGTCCCAAAAACACTACACTAAATACTACTGTCCGCAAAAACACTACAGTAAATACTACAGTATACAAAAAAAAGTTTTTTCCTGCAGTATTTATATAGTAAACTGTGAATACTACAGTATTCACTGTAGTGTTCTTGTGGACTTCGTAAAAACACTACAGTAAATACTACAGAAAAGTCTGCAAAAACACTACTGTGAATACTATAGTGTACACAATAGCAAACACTATAGTATTTTTTCATGTGGGTATAGCCTAGCAACTATGATTGACTCTGTCCCCCCTTTCTGTGCCTTCCCATTTTCCTATGCATCCCGATGTGTCTCCCCAACCTTAACCCTTACCCTAAATCGGGTCTGTATCTTATTCCCAACCCTACCCCCTAAACCTAAACCCTTACCCTTAAGCAGATATGTATCCTATTCCCAACCCTTAATGTACGATGTCCTTGAGTGTCTTGAAAGGCATCTGCAAAATAAAATGTATTATGATTATTTTATTATTATTAAGGATGGATCAGTGCAGTTTTGGAGGCTGTTTCACGTCCCTGATCAGAAACTCTCCTCTCTGCCCACCACCCCATTAGTCTCGTAAACCTGACCCTAGGCAAAAATATCATTAATACATTGTCCTCCTGGTCTCTGTCTAAAAGAACCAGCCTGCTCAAATGAGCCCAGCCCAGGCCAACAGTATCAGCACTGGACAGCACATTTAAAAGAGCTGATCACAGCCCTGTCCCTAATTATCATCCCCAGCCTGACCAGTATAAAGACCCAGTCCTTACATCCTCGGTCCCTGGTCTGAATCAAAAAGCTGTCACCTGTCCTGTAATTAGTTTGCTGTGCATGTTGACTTGCCAGGTTTCCTCCAGACGTGATGCTTGGCATTCAGGCCACAGTGTTCAATCTTGGTTTCATCGGACCAGAGAATCTTGTTTCTCATGGTCTGAGAGCCTTTAGGTGCCTTTTTAGCCAACTTCAAGCGGTCTGTCATGTGCCTTTTAATGAGGAGTGGCTTCTGTCTGGCCACTCTAACATAAAGGCCTGATTGGTAGAGTGCTGGAGAGATGGTTGTCCTTCTGGAAGGTTCTCCCTTCTCCACAGAAGAACACTGGAGTTCTGTCAGAGTGACCATCAGGTTCTTGGTCACCTCCCTGACCAAGGCTCTTCTCCCCCGATTGCACAGTTTGGCTGCGAGGCCAGCTCTAGGAGTCTTGGTGGTTCCCAAACTTCTTCGATTTAAGAATGATGGAGGCCACTGTGTTCTTGGGGACCTTCAATGCTGCACACATTTTTGGTACCCTTCCCCAGATCTGTGCCTCAACAGGGAAACAGGATGCACCTGAGCACAATTTTGAATCTCTTAGCAAAGGGTCTGAATAGTTACAGTTATAGTCAGAGGTTTACATACACTTAGGTTTGAATTAAGTCATTTTCCACAAATTTCTTGTAAACAAACTATAGTTTTGGCAAGTCGGTTAGGACATCTACTTTGTGCATGACACAAGTAATTTTTCCAACAATTGTTTACAGACAGATTATTTCACTCATAATTCACTGTATCACAATTCCAGTGGGTCTACATACACTAAGTTGACTGTGCCATAAAAACGGCTTGGCCATTCCAGAAAATGATGTCATAGATTTAGAAGCTTCTGATAGGCTAATCAAAATAAATCAGCCAAGACCTCCACAAGTCTGGTTCATCCTTGGGAGCAATTTCCAAATGCCTGAAGGTACCATGTTCATCTGTACAAACAATAGAACGCAAGTATAAACACCATGGGACCACGCAGCCATCATACCGCTCAGGAAGGAGACGCGTTCTGTCTCCTAGAGATGAACGTACTTTGGTGCGAAAAGTGCAAGTCAATTCCAGAACAACAGCAAAGGACCTTGTGAAGATGCTGGAGGAAACAGGTACAAAAGTGTCTATATCCACAGTAAAACGCGTCCTATATCGTCATAACCTGAAAGGCCGCTCAGCAAGGAAGAAGCCACTGCTCCAAAACCGCCATAAAAAAACAGACTACCGTTTGCAACTGCACATGGGGACAAAGATCGTACTTTTTTGGAGAAATGTCCTCTGGTCTAATGAAACAAATATTGAACTGTTTGGCAATAATGACCATCATTATGTTTGGAGGAAAAATGCTTGCAAGCCGAAGAACACCATCCCAACCGTGAAGCACGGGGGTGGCATCATATTGTGGGGGTGCTTTTGCTGCAGGAGGGACTGGTGCACTTCACAAAATAGATGGCATTATGAGGAAAGGAAAATTATGTGGATATATTGAAGCAACATCTCAAGACATCAGTCAGGAAGTTAAAGCTTGGTCGCAAATGGGTCTTCCAAATGGACAATGACCCCAAGCATACTTCCATAGTTGTGTCAAAATGGCTTAAGGACAACAAAGTCAAGGTATTGGAGTGGGCATCACAAAGCCCTGACCTCATTCCCATAGAAAATGTGTGGGCAGAACTAAAAAAGCGTGTGCGAGCAAGGAGGCCTACAAACCTGACTCCGTTATACCAGCTCTGTCCAGGGGAATGGGCCAAAATTTACCCAACTTATTGTGGGAAGCTTGTGGAAGGCTACCCACAACGTTTGACCCAAGTTAAACAATTTAAAGATAATGCTACCCAATACTAATTGAGTGTATGTAAACTTCTGACCCACTGGGAATCAAATAAAATTATCAAATCAAATCAAATGTTATTTGTCACATACACATGGTTAGCAGATGTTAATGCGAGTGTAGCGAATTGCTTGTGCTTGTAGTTCCGACCATGCAGTAATATCTAACAAGTAATCTAACCTAACAATTTCACAACAACTACCTTACACACACAAGTGTGAAGGAATGAATACGAATATGTACATAAAAATATATGAATGAGTGATGGCCGAAAGGCATAGGCAAGATGCAGTAGATGGTATAGAGTACAGTATATACAGTGAGATGAGTAATGTAGGGTATGTAAACATTATATAAAGTGGCATTGTTTAAAGTGGCTAGTGATATATTTTTACATCAATTCCCATCAATTACCATTATTAAAGTGGCTGGAGTTGAGTCAGTGTGTTGGCAGCAGCCACTCAATGTTAGTGATTGCTGTTTAACAGTCTGATAGCCTTGAGATAGAAGCTGTTTTTCAGTCTCTCGGTCCCCGCGTTGATGCACCTGTACTGACCTCACCTTCTGGATGATAGCGGGGTGAACAGGCAGTGGCTCGGGTGGTTGTTGTCCTTGATGATCTTTTTGGCCTTCCTGTGACATCGGGTGGTGTAGGTGTCCTGGAGGGCAGGTAGTTTGCCCCCGGTGATGCGTTGTGCAGACCTCACTACCCTCTGGAGAGCCTTATGGCTATGGGCGGAACAGTTGACGTACCAGGCGGTGATGCAGCCCGACAGGATGCTCTCGATTGTGCATCTATAAAAGTTTGTGAGTGTTTTTGTTGACAAGCCAAATTTCTTCAGCCTCCTGAGGTTGAAGAGGCGCTGCTGTGCCTTCTTCAACATGCTGTCTGTGTGGGTGGACCATTTCAGTTTGTCCGTGATGTGTACGCTGAGGAACTTAACTTTCAACCTTCTCCACTACTGTCCCGTCGATGTGGATAGGGGGCTGCGCCCTCTGCTGTTTCCTGAGGTCCATGATCATCTCCTTTGTTTTGTTGACATTGAGTGTGAGGTTATTTTCCTGACACCGCACTCCGAGGGCCCTCACGTCCTCCCTGTAGGCCGTCTCGTCGTTGTTGGTAATCAAGCCTACCACTGTAGTGTCGTCTGCAAACTTGATGATTGAGTTGGAGGCGTGTATGGCCACGTAGTCATGGGTGAACAGGGAGTACAGGAGAGGGCTGAGAATGCACCCTTGTGGTGCCCCAGTGTTGAGGATCAGCGGGGTGGAGATGTTGTTACCTACCCTCACCACCTGGGGGCGGCCCGTCAGGAAGTCCAGGACCCAGTTGCACAGGGTGGGGTCGAGACCCAGGGTCTGAGCTTAATGACGAGTTTGGAGGGTACTATGGTGTTAAATGCTGAGCTGTAGTTGATGAACAGCATTTTCACATAGGTATTCCTCTTGTCCATATGGGTTAGGGTAGTGTGCAGTGTGATTGCGATTGCGTCGTCGGTGGACCTATTGGGGCGGTCAGCAAATTGGAGTGGGTCTAGGGTGTCAGGTAGGGTGGAGGTGATATAGTCCTTGACTAGTCTCTCAAAGCACTTCATGATGACGGAAGTGAGTGCTACGAGGCGATAGTCATTTAGCTCAGTTACCTTCGCTTTCTTGGGAACAGGAACAATGGTGGCCCTCTTGAAGCATGTCGGAATAGCAGACTGGGATAAGGATTGATTGAATATGTCCGTAAACACAACAGACTGCTGGTCTGCGCATGCTCTGAGGATGCGGCTGGGGATGCCGTCTGGGCCGGCAGCATTGCGAGGATTAACACGTTTAAATGTTTTACTCACGTTGGCTACAGTGAAGGAGAGCCTGGAGGTTTTGGTAGCGGGCCGTGTCAGTGGCACTGTGTTGTCCTCAAAGCGAGCAAAGAAGTTGTTTAGTTTGTCTGGGAGCAAGACTTCGTGGTCCGCGGCGGGGCTTGTTTTCCTTTTGTAGTCCGTGAATAGTCATGTTTCCGGTCACCTTTCCCTGATTTAACCTGTTAGAGCTCTAGGGGCGCTATTTCATTTTTGGATAAAAAACGTTCCCGTTTTAAGCGCGATATTTTGTCACGAAAAGATGCTCGACTATGCATATTCTTGACAGTTTTGGAAAGAAAACACTCTGAAGTTTCAGAATCTGCAAAGATTTTGTCTGTAAGTGCCCCAGAACTCATTCTACAGGCGAAACCAAGATGATGCATCACCCAGGAATTAGCAGAATTTCTGAAGCTCTGTTTTCCATTCTCTCCTTATATGGCTGTGATTGCGCAACGAATGAGCCTACACTTTCTGTCGTTCGCCCAAGGTCTTAGCAGCATTGTGACGTATTTGTAGGCATATCATTGGAAGATTGACCATAAGAGACTACATTTTCCAAGTGTCCGCCTGGTGTCCTGCGTCGAATTCGGTGCGCAATTGCCAGCTGCTTCCACTTTACCATTTGATTCAGGGGAGAAAGCATGTGTCCAAGAACGATGTATCAATGAAGAGATATGTGAAAAACACCTTGATGATTGATTCTAAACAACGTTTGCCATGTTTTCAGTCGATATTATGGAATTAATTTGGAAAAAAGTTTGCGTTTTGAGGACTGAATTTATGGATTTTTTTTGGTAGCCAAATGTGATGTATAAAACGGAGCTATTTCTAATACACAAGGAATCTTTTTGGAAAAACTGAGCATCTGCTATCTAACTGAGAGTATCCTCATTGAAAACATCAGAAGTTCTTCAAAGGTAAATGATTTTATTTGAAGGCTTTTATGTTTTTGTTAATGTTGCGTGCTGGATGCTAACGCTAATGCTAACGCTAAATGCTAACGCGAAATGCTAACTCTAGCTAGCTACTTTTACACAAATTATTGTTTTCCTATGGTTGAGAAGCATATTTTGAAAATCTGAGATGACAGTGTTGTTTACAAAAGGCTAAGCTTGAGAGATGGCATATTTATTTCATTTCATTTGCGATTTTCATAAATAGTTAACGTTGTGTTATGCTAATGAGCTTGCTGATAGATTTACACAATCCTGGATACAGGGGTTTTTTCATAGCTAAACGTGACGCAGAAAACGGAGCGATTTGTCCTAAACAAATAATCTTTCAGGAAAAACTGAACATTTGCTATCTGAGAGTCTCCTCATTGAAAACATCTGAAGTTCTTCAAAGGTAAATGATTTTTTTGAATGCTTTTCTGTTTTTTTGTGTAAATGTTGCCAGCTGAATGCTAATGCTAAATGCTACGTTAGCCATCAATACTGTTACACAAATGCTTGTTTTGCAATGGTTGAGAAGCATATTTTGAAAATCTGAGATGACAGTGTTGTTAACAAAAGGCTAAGCTTGAGAGCTAGCATATTTATTTCATTTCATTTGCGATTTTCATGAATAGTTAACGCTGCGTTATGGTAATGAGCTTGAGTCTGTATTCACGAACCCGGATCCGGGATGGGGAGATCAGAAAGGTTAAAGCAGTGGTTCGCGCTTTCAGTTTTGCGCAAATGCTGCCATCAATCCACGGTTTCTGGTTGGGGAATGTTTTAATAGACGCTGTGGGTACAACATCACCGATGCACTTGCTAATAAACTCGCTCACCGAATCAGCGTATTCATCAATGTTATTGCCCGCCACAATGCGGAACATATCCCAGTCCACGTGATCAAGGCAATCTTGAAGTGAGGAATCCGATTGTTCGGACCAGCGTTGAACAGACCTGAGCACGGGCACTTCCTGTTTTAGTTTCTGTCTATAGGCTGGGAGCAACAAAATGGAGTCGTGGTCAGATTTTCCGGAAGGAGGGCGGAGGAGGGCTTTATTTATTATAAGTTAGAATAACAATGATCCAGGGTTTTGCCAGCCCGGGTCGCGCATTCAATATGCTGATCAAATTTAGGGAGCCCTGTTAAAATCCCCAGGTACAATAAACGCAGCCTCAGGATATGTGGTTTCCAGTTTACATAGAGTAAAATGAAGTTCTTTCAGGGCCGTTGATGTGTCTGATTGGGAGTGGGATATACACGACTGTGATTATGATCGCAGAGAATTCTCTTGGCAGATAATGTGGTCGACATTTGATTGTAAGGAATTCTAGGTCAGGTGAACAAAAGGACTTGAGTTCCTGTATGTTATTATGATCACACCACGTCTCGTTAATCATAAGGCATACACACCTGGCCTTCTTCTTACCAGAGAGATGTTTGTTTCTGTCGGCGCGATGCATGAAGAAGCCGGGTGGCTGTACCGACTCTGATGACGTATCCAGAGTGAGCCATGTTTCCGTGAAACAGAGAATGTTACAATCTCTGATGTTTCTCTGGAAGGCAACCCTTGCTCGGATTTTGTCTACCTTGTTGTCAAGAGACTGGACATTGGCGAGTAGTATACTCGGGAGCGGTGCGCGATGTGCCCGTCTACAGAGCCTGACCATAAGACCACTCCGTCTGCCCCCTCTTCGGCGCCGTTGTTTTGGGTCGCCGGCTGGGATCCGATCCATTGTCCTGGATGGTGGACCAAACAGAGGATCCGCTTCGAGAAAGTCATATTCCTGGTCGTAATGTTGGTGAGTTGACGTTGCTCTTATATACAATAGTTCCTCTTGACTGTATGAAATAAAACCTAATATTTCTTGGGGTAACAATGTAAGAAATAACACATAAACAACCAAAATACTGCAAAGTTTCCTAGGAACGCGAAGCGAGGCGGCCATCTCTGTCGGCGCCGGCCATCTCCGCCGGCCATGTGATGAAAGAAATAAAAGCTGAAATAAATTATTCTCTCTACTATCATTCTGACATTTCACATTCTTAAAATAAAGTGGTAATCCTAACTGACCTAAGACAGGGACTTTTTACTAGGACTAAATGTCAGGAATTGTGAAAAACTGAGTTTAAATGTATTTTGCTAAGGTGTATGTAAACTTCCCACTTCAACTGTATGTAGTGATGATACTATTGACATATGTAGTGATGATACTATTGATATATGTATTGATGATACTATTCACATGTGTACTGTAGTGTGCCTTTCTACAGTAGCACTCGTGACTTTCTGTCTTTACAAATGTTACTCTAGCAACGCTTGAAATGGAATAAGATGGGAATATCTGTTCCCTATAGAGTCTCGTGCTCACAACATTCAACCATATTATACAAATAGCAAAGAAATAGAGAGAAACCCAGAGAGAGAGAAACAAAGTGATTGAGAGAGAGAGAAGGGAGAAACTCTTAGAGACCCAGCTAGAGAGAATATTAAATTACCCATTTCTCTGTCCTCTGTGCTGTCTGGAGAATGTGGAGAGCCCTCCTGAGACCTATCCACCTGAGCATGTACCTGTGTAGCCGAGGGAAGAGGGGGACCAGCCAGGCATAGCAGCTTTTACATGTACAGGGCAGAAAAGAGAAGTCAGCACCTGAGTGCCTACCAGCAAATGGCTATGAGGCGATGAGAGGGTAGTGGAGGAGAGCAGTGCGAGCAGAGGAGAGGAGAGAGGAGAGAGGAGGAGAGGAGAGGAGAGGAGAGGAGAGGATAGCAGCGGATAGCAGCGGATAGGAGAGGAGAAGGAAGAAGAGAGGCGTGGAGTGGAAATAAGGCGAGGAGAGATGATGAGAGGAGAAGAGAGAGTGGAGCAGAACCAGAGGAAGTCGCATCTACTTGATAGGAAGGAGGTTGTGTGATCATTGTGATGTCATGCCAGGTGTTCAGCTCGGATCCTTCACCACCCTGGCAGGAGACTCCCTGCCACTCCTCCTTCACTACGCCGGCGCTGCCGACTGCCTGCCCTCCTCCGCCTCACACACACACACACACACACACACACACACACACACACACACACACACACACAACATGGTGTCCACAGGTAACCTCTCACCCCCACCACCTACCTGAGAATGGCTAAGAGGAGAGGAGAGGGTATAGGAGGAGAGGAGAGGAGGGCAGTGTGAGCAGAGGAGAAGAGAGGAGAGCAGAGGAGAGAGCAGGAGAAGAGAGGGGAGGAGAGAAGAGCAGAACTGAGGAGGTCTATCTACTTGATCCTGTCCAGATAGGAAGGAGGTTGTGTGATCATTGTGATGTCATGCCAGGCATTCAGCTCTGACTCCTTCACCACGCCTACACTGCTGACTGCCTGCCCTCCTCCACCTCCACACACAACATGGTGTCTGCAGGTAGCCTCTCACCCCCACTGCAAACCCATAATCTCTGAGTCCTAACCTCTGATAACCGCTTAGATTGGATTGAAAGACACTTGTCTCTCTAAACCATTTCCAGACTTCTAACAGTGGTGTTTGGTCATGTTCTCTGTGCTTTGCAATCTGGGCTGCAGAGTGACAGAAATGTATTAACTTACACCCTCACACTGGCACGCTCATGCGCACACACACATGCAGGCACATGCACACACACGACAGCTGAGGATGACGATTTTGGCCTGCATCTGAACAGTAATGCTTGCACAGTTTATTATAAGATTCAGTCAGCATTCTGCTTAACAGCCTGCTACCATTGAACACACTGAAGCCTCCATACAGACAGTGATGTGAATGGTGTATTCTCTTTCCTATTGGAATTTTTGGAAGCAGTGGAAGCAATTTTTTACAGGCCTATAATATATCCATCTTGTCTGAGTGTTTTAATCCAATCTAATGTGAGCCAAAGTACATCAGGGAGGGAAGGAGAAATTCCATAGACAAGTAGTCGTTTGTTTAAATGCATTTTAATTATGTAAATGTGTTGTGTCTGTCTGTAGATAATTATTACTGTAGTATGTAGTGTAATTAGACTTCACCAGAAGAACACAACACCTGCTGATTGAGATTAAATGTTCTGTTCATTGTCATTGAAAATGAACCCACACTATGCGGAATGTAATTAACTCAATCAACACTACAGCTTCTACAATAAAGAATGGAAACCAAGCACAATTCTATCGGTATCACTCAATGCAGTTTCTTTCAGAAACAGGTGTACCCGTGGACACTTAAAAATATACTTACATGGGTACACCAAAAAGCCATGTCTAAACTGATTTAAGGTCTCTCTCCCTCACTCCCCCTCTGATGATGATGGTGATGATAATTATGATGATGAAGGTTTCCTCCCTAGCTCATAAGATGCTGTCTGACTGTATATCTCAGACCAGAATCCTCCAGACCTGCAGCTTCCCGCAACCCAACATGGTTAACGGAGCAAACACACTGCAGAGTACACACACGATGGCGTAGCCAGCCTCAGCCCGGTCAATTCCTGACAGTCTGCACAACGCGATATCAACCCAGAGCATATCGGACTGCTTTTTCTCAACCACATATCCAGATTCCTACCGCAAGCTCTGAAACTTTACTCCGGATCATCGCAGCTAGCTAGCTGGCTAACGTCTCTGTCCCGAAGCAAGCACCAGTTAGCCTGCAGCTGTCCTCGAGCTAGGCCCATCTCCCGGCTAGCTGAAGAGATCCACCAGACAATTCCTGGGTTTCAATACCTCTTTTGCCAATTGGCCTGGACCCTTTGCTGCCGACACGGAGCCCCGCTGATCCATCACGACTGTTCTGCCGACGTAACCGTCCGAGGGGGTTTCAACAGGCTCTTCTGTTGCGACGTCCCTCTGAGGCCCATCTGCTAGCCCCGGCCTGCTAGCTGTCTGAGTCGCCGTGTCTCCAGCTCGCCTAGCTACTCACTGGACCCTATGATCACTCGGCTACACATGCCTCTCCCTAATGTCAATATGTCTTGTCTATTGCTGTTTTGGTTAGTGATTTTTGTCTTATTTCACTGTAGAGCCTCCAGCTCTGCTCAATATGCCTTAGCTAGCCCTTTTGTTCCACCCCCCACACATGCGGTGACCTCACCTGGCTTAAATGATGCCTCTAGAGACAAAACCTCTCTCATCTTCACTCAATGCCTAGGTTAACCTCCACTGTACTCACATCCTACCATACCCTTGTCTGTACATTATGCCTTGAATCTATTCTTCCTAGCCCAGAATTCTGCTCCTTTTACTCTCTTTCGAATGCACTAGACAACCAGTTCTTATAGCCTTTAGCCGTACCCTTATCCTACTCCTCCGGTAGGATCACTCCTCTGGTGATGTAGAGATTAACCTCGGCCCTGCAGCCCCCAGCATCACTCCTTTTCCCCAGGCGCTCTCATTATTGACTTTAACATTAGAAGCCTCCTCCCTAAGTTTGTTTTATTCACTGCTTAAGCACACTCAGCCAACCCTGATGTCCTAGCCGTGTCTGAATCCTGGCTTAGGAAGGCCACCAAAAATCCAGAAATGTCCATCCCTAACTATAACATTTTCCGACAAGATAGAACTGCCACAGGGGGCGAAGTTGCAATCTACTGCAGAGAGAGCCTGCAGAGTTCTGTCATACTATCCGGGTCTGTGCCCAAACAATTCAAGCTTATACTTTTAAAAATCCACCTTTCTACTAACAAGTCCCTCACCGTTGCCACTTGTTATAGACTCCCTTCAGCCCCCAGCTGTGCCCTTGACACCATATGTGAATTGATCGACCCCATCTATCTTCAGAGTTCGTACTGTTAGGTGACCTAAACTGGGACATGCTTGACACCCCGTCCGTCCTACAATCTAAGCTAGATGCCCTCAATCTCACACAAATGATCAAGGAACCTACCAGGTACAACCCTAAATCTGTAACCATGGGCACCCTCTTAGATATCATCCTGACCAACTTGCCCTCTAACTACACCTCTGTTGTCTTCAACCAAGACCTCAGCGATCACTGCCTCATTGCCTGCGTGCGTAATGGTTCTGCGGTCAAACGACCACCCCTCATCACTGTCAAACACTCCCTAAAACACTTCAGCGAGCAGGCCTTTCTAATCGACCTGGCCCGGGTATCCTGGAAGGATATTGACCTCATCCTGTCGGTAGAGGATGCCTGGTTGCTCTTCAAAAGTGCTTTCCTCACCATCTTAAATAGCCCCCAACACTCTACTCAGCAAACTGGATGTACTCACAGTGCCATCCGTTTTGTCACCAAAGTGTGACCTGTATGCTCTCATTGTCTGGCCCTCACTTACATATTCGTTGCCAAACCCACTGGCCCCAGGTCATCTGTAAGTCTTTGCTAGGTAAAGCCCAGCCTTATCTCAGCTCACTGGTCACCATAGCAACACCTGCCCATAGCACGCACTCCAGCAGGTATATTGCACTGGTCATCCCCAAAGCCAACACTTACGTTGGTTGCCTTTCCTTCCAGTTCTCTGCTGCCAATGACTGGAACGAATTGCAAAAATCCCTTAAACTGGAGGCTTATATCTCCCTCTCTAACTTTAAGCATCAGCTGTCAGAGCAGCTTACAGATCACTGTACCTGTACACCGCCAATATGTAAATAGCACACCCAACTACCTCATCCCCATATTATTACTTACCCTCTTGCTCTTTTGCACCCCAGTATCTCTACTTGCACATCATCATCTGCACATCTATCACTCCAGTGTTAATGCTAAATTGTAATTATTTTGCCTCTTTGGCCTATTTATTGCCTACCTCCCTACTCTTCTACATTTACACACACTGTACATAGATGTTTATATTATTTTTATATTGATTTTGACTGTACTTTTGTTTACGTGTAATTCTGTGTTGTTGTTTTTGTTGCACTGCTTTGCTTTATCTTGGCCAGGTCACAGTTGTAAATGAGAACTTGTTCTCGACTGGCTTATCTGGTTAAATAAAGGTGAAATTTTTTAAAAAAGTAAAAAGTTTTTTTTTTAAAACACACACACACACACACACACACACAGACGCACGCACAGCACAACATTAATACATCTACACTCCCCTCTAGTGGCTTTAGTTGGTATCACGGTTGATGTTTCTCTGTTTCTCTTAATATCTTTAGGTTCCTTGTCTGTATACGTTTCCAGAGCATGGTCTGGTTAGGGGGTTGTGCTCCCTGAGACCCCTTTCTAGTTTCTGGGAGAAGATCACCCAGATAGCCCTAACCCCTGACCAATAGAATTTGAGTTCTGGTGTGACCTCATTCCTTTACTGGATCAATTTATGATTCCATGTCTAGCAGTTGTAAAAACGAATGATAGTAATATACTCCCAGGTCTTTGTCATGATCCATTTATCTGAAATGTAATATATGAAACTGAATGATTATGTGCAGTACCAGTCAAAGGTTTGGACACTCCTACTCATTTTATTTATTTTGACTATTTTCTACATTGTAGAATAACAGTGATGACATCAAAACAATGAAATAACACATATGGAATCATGTAGTAACCAAAAAAGTCTTAAACAATCAAAATAAATGTTATATTTGAGATTCTTCAAAGTGGCCACCCTTTACCTTGATGACATCTTTGCACACTCTTGGCATTCTCTCAACCAGCTTTATGAGGAATGCTGGAAAAGCTTCTACATCTGCATTGCTTGCTGTTTGGGGTTTTAGGCTTGGTTTCTGTACAGCAGGGCTTTATAAGTCAATTTGATTGATTGACGGAGTTCCCACATAAGCTGAGCACTTGTTGGCTGCTTTTCCTTCACTCTTCAGTCCAACTCATCCCAAACCATCTCAACTGGGTTGAGGTCAGGTGATTGTGGAGGCCAGGTCATCTGATGCAGCACTCCATCACTCTCCTTCTTGGTCAAATAGCAATTACACAGCCTGGAGGTGTGTTGGGTCATTGTCCTGTTGAAAAACAAATGATAGTCCCACTAAACGCAAACCAGATGTAATGGTGTATCGCTGCAGAAAGCTGTGGTAGCCATGCTGGTTATGTATGCCTGGAATAGAATTGATGTGTCCATACTTTTGACTGGTACTGTAGGTGAACACCTAATTTATTGACAGATTTGTGTTTTCGAGTCAGATATACAGTATCTTCAAACCCAGAGAGAGAGAAGACTATATACAGACATTCGCAGACATTTTGATTTGTAATTAATCAAAACCCACTGTCCCAGTTTTATGTGTCATTTTCCATACTTATTGATTTGTTAATGTGTTTTCCATGAATAAATACATTGAAACCAACAGTGAGGAGAGGAGCTGATGTAGGTGATGGTAGATAAGCACCTGTCTCCCTGTAGCATACTGGAGACATTATACTGCAGCATACAGTGCCTTGCAAAAGTATTCAACCACTTAGCGTTTTTCCTATTTTGTTGCATTACAACCTGTAATTTAAATGGATTTGTATTTCATGTAATGGACATGAATAAAATGGCTTGTTTCACAAAAATTACTAAAATAAAACAATGGAAAAGTGGTGCAGCACATGTATTCATCCTCTTTGCTATGAAATAAGATCTGGTGCAACCAATTACCTTCAGAAGTTACATAATTAGTTAAATAAAGTCCACCTGTGTCACATGAGCTGTCACATGATCTCAGTATACATACATACCAGTATACATACCTGTTCTGAAAGGCCCCAGAGTCCGCAACACCACTAAGCAAGGGGCACCACCAAGCAAGAGGTACCATGAAGACCAAGGAGCTCTCCAAACAGGTCAGGGACAAAGTTGTGGAGAAGTACAGATCAGGGTTGGGTTATAAAAAAATATCAGAAACTTTGAACATCCCACGGAGCGCCATTAAATCCATTATTAAAAAATGGAATGAATATGGCACCACAACAAACCTGCCAAGAGGCCCGCCCACCAAGACTCACGAACCAGGCAAGGAGGGCATTAATCAGAGAGGCAACAAAGAGACCAAAGATAACCCTGAAGGAACTGCAAAGCTCCACAGCGGAGATTGGAGTATCTGTCCATGGGAATTTACAGCCTGTGGTTTATATGGCTCCAGTGAGAGGGAGGCTGTGTGTGACTGTAGCCTCAGCTACATGTAGTTGCAGTTCTGTGCCATGTCTGTCACTTCTACTGTTGACTGTCCCCTTCAATCACTAAATAAAAACACCATTGGTGTGAATGAAGTGTGAAGGTGGTTTGAGCAGCAGATAGTACATGAAGTGATTTTATTCATTTTAAAAGCCATCAAGCCTAAACAGTAGAACTGTACAAACACAGAGGATACATACATTAGTTGACATACTGTACATGGTGGATAAAAGGCATGACAACAACCTTCATTCATTTACATTTCCTGTCTGGAAAATTGCACCACAAATGAAGATGAAGAGAAAGTCATGTAAAAGACAGTGTACCAGTCTCAATGCTTTCCAGTAACAAACATCAAGACAATCATTTTAGCATTCAGTGTTATACCAGTCGACATTAGAAAACCACAAAAGGACCATGAGAGAACATTCTAGGCTGCATGAAATGCTCTTTAGCTGCCATTGCACAATATGTCACTGTCTTCTGACCTGCTCTACAGCATGGTGGAGAGAACTACAGGAAGACAAAACCATTAGTGTCATCTTAGCAAACTATTTGTCCACTCTAGTGTGTGTGCGGTTTAAGAAAACAGCTTCAACAACAGATACGGTAACTGCACAGCAGCCAAGATAAAAAAAAGAGAGAGATGAGGACAGACAGACACACTACTGGTTCCATCCCACATCAGAAAGACAGGACACACAGAGACCAACTAAGACAGACATCTTCAAACTAAAGTACAACTCAGTTGTACAAAACAAGCAATTAAAAGTAACCATTACTTGAAATATGAAGTTTATGATTATTAGTTTGAATTAGCATTAGATTATAATTTGTGTCAAACTGAATCTACAGTTGAAGTCGGAAGTTTACATACACCTTAGCCAAATACATTTCAACTCAGTTTTTCACAATTCCTGACATTTAATTCTAGTAAAAATTCTCTGTCTTAGGTCAGTTAGGCTCACCACTTTATTTTAAGAATGTGAAATGTCAGAATAATAGTAGAGAGAATGATTTATTTCAGCTTTTATTTCTTTCATCACATTCCCAGTGGGTCAGAAGTTTACATACACTCAATTATTATTTGGTAGCATTGCCTTTAAATTGTTGAACTTGGGTCAAACGTTTTGGGTAGCCTCCCACAACAAGTTGGGTGAATTTTGGCCCATTCCTCCTGACAGAGCTGGTGTAACTGAGTCAGGTTTGTAGGCCTCCTTGTTCGCACATGCTTTTTCAGTTCTACCCACAAATGTTCTAAAGGATTGAGGTCAGGGCTTTGCGATGGCCACTCCAATACCTTGACTTGTTGTCCTTAAGCCCTTTTGCCACAACTTTGGAAGACTTGGGGTCATTGTACATTTGGAAGACCCATTTGCGACCAAGCTTTAACTTGGTGTCTTTAACTGATGTCTTGAGATGTTGCTTCAATATATCCACATCATTTTCCTACATCATGAAGCCATCTATTTTGTGAAGTGCACCAGTCCCTCCTGCAGCAAAGCACCCTCACAACATGATGCTGACACCCCCGTGCTTCACGGTAGGGATGGTGTTCTTCGGCTTGCAAGCCTCCCCCTTTTTCCTCCAAACCTAACAATTGTCATTATTGGCAAACAGTTCTATTTTTGTTTCATCAGACCAGAAGACATTTCTCCCAAAAGTACGATCTTTGGCCTCATGTGCAGTTTTTAATGGCGGTTTTGGAGCAGTGGCTGGAGCAGTCTTCCTTGCTGAGCGACCTTTCAGGTTATGTCGATATAGGACTCGTTTTACTGTGGATATAGATACTTTTGTACCCGTTTCCTCCAGCATCTTCTCAAGGTCCTTTGCTGCTGTTCTGGGATTGATTTGCACTTTTCGCACCAAAGTACGTTCATCTCTAGGAGACAGAACGCGTCTCCTTCCTGAGCAGTATAACGGCTGCATGGTCCCATGGTGTTTATACTTGCGTACTATTGTTTGTATAGATGAACGTGGTACCTTCAGGCATTTGGAAATTGCTCCCAAGAATGAACCAGACTTGTGGAGGTCTACAATTGTTTTTCTGAGGTCTTGGCTGATGCATGCACAAAGTAGATGTCCTAACCGACATGCCAAAACTAGTTTGTTAACAAGAAATTTGTGGAGTGGTTGAAAAATGAAATTTAATGACTCCAACCTAAGTGTATGTAAACTTCCGACTTCAACTGTATGTCCCTAACGGATACAACAGTTTGGTCAAGCTGATTCCATAGATTCTCATGCAAAATGTTTATTAGTGAAAAAGTCAAGCATTGTCAGTAGTTCCTAGAGTTCATGTAAGTGGTACTACAGACAGTAGTCTATGACATCACCAGCATCTATAGTACCGTACCTAAAGATGTGAGAGCACAAAAAACATCATTACTTCATCCTCCCACAGGATTGGTCCTTCCAGAATATCATGTATACATTGAAGTCACCGGAGTCAACTGTCTGTATGTACATGAATATCCCATCCTTCAGCAGATTGTAGTTTGGGTCATAATAAGACATTCTATTATTCCATAATGTAGTCACTACCTATTCATAACCAGCCACAGTCTCCCAGTCTCCGACACATGGACCACCAGCCTGCAAGTACACAGACCTAGCCCAAGGTGTGTGTGTGTGTGTGTGTGTCTGTGTTAGTCCACTCCAAGTGCTCTGAGCTGTCTCTCTATCTCATCGTCAGAGATCTGTGTTTTCCGTTTAGGAGAGGCAGAGGGGAGATTCTTCCCTGCTGCTGGGGCTCTCACCATCTGAAAACACACACACATTACAACAGGTTAACACTGACACTGGGCTTACAACACACACATTACAACAGGTTAACACTGACACTGGGCTTACAACACACACATTACAACAGGTTAACACTGACACTGGGCTTACAACACACACATTACAACAGGTTAACACTGACACTGGGCTTACAACACACACATTACAACAGGTTAACACTGACACTGGGCTTACAACACACACATTACAACAGGTTAACACTGACACTGGGCGTACAACACACACATTACAACAGGTTAACACTGACACCGGGCTTACAACACACACATTACAACAGGTTAACACTGACACCGGGCTTACAACACACACATTACAACAGGTTAACACTGACACCGGGCTTACAACACACACATTACAACAGGTTAACACTGACACTGGGCTTACAACACACACATTACAACAGGTTAACACTGACACTGGGCTTACAACACACACATTACAACAGGTTAACACTGACACTGGGCTTACAACACACACATTACAACAGGTTAACACTGACACTGGGCTTACAACACACACATTACAACAGGTTAACACTGACACTGGGCGTACAACACACACATTACAACAGGTTAACACTGACACCGGGCTTACAACACACACATTACAACAGGTTAACACTGACACTGGGCTTACAACACACAGACATTACAACAGCTTAACACTGACACTGGGCTTACAACACACACATTACAACAGGTTAACACTGACACCGGGCTTACAACACACACATTACAACAGGTTAACACTGACACTGGGCTTACAACACACACATTACAACAGGTTAACACTGACACTGGGCTTACAACACACACATTACAACAGGTTAACACTGACACTGGGCTTACAACACACACATTACAACAGGTTAACACTGACACTGGGCTTACAACACACACATTACAACAGGTTAACACTGACACTGGGCGTACAACACACACATTACAACAGGTTAACACTGACACCGGGCTTACAACACACACATTACAACAGGTTAACACTGACACTGGGCTTACAACACACAGACATTACAACAGCTTAACACTGACACTGGGCTTACAACACACACATTACAACAGGTTAACACTGACACCGGGCTTACAACACACACATTACAACAGGTTAACACTGACACTGGGCTTACAACCAGGTCATTGCACCCCCACAAAACTAGAATCGTCCCAGTAGGCAAAATTACTTTGAAAAGACATCTTTGCGAGGACATTGAAGTCAAGGCCGGTCCGGATTGCACTAAAAACTAGAATCGTCCCAGTAGGCAAAATGACTTTGAAAAGACATCTTTGCGAGGACATTGAACTCAAGGCCGGTCCGGACTGCACTAAACAAGACTGTAGCCTACGATGTTGCCTGAAATGTCATTTTATGAACGCCCACCTGTGGTAAGCCTACTGATGGTAAAACACCAAAAAAAAGACATCCAAAAGATGGAGTGTAGCCTACCATGTCAGCCCACAGTGGAATTTTATGAATGCCCATCCATGTGGTAGAGCCACCATTGGCTGTACTAGTCCTGATTCCTGTGACTAATCAATTTGGCTAATTAAGCTCTGAATATCAGCTTCCCAACGTTATCAGGAGTTATCGTGAGCCTATTTGTAATGTATTTACACAGCGGGAGATGCACAAGTATTTTATTTTTCACTATGATCAGCTTGTCAAAAATTGTGGGATACAAACTTGAAACCACTGATCATGACAACTCCTGGACAACAGCTGTGATTGTCCATTCCACTTTGACCTGTCTTGTTTTTAGGATATGTTGTCTGATAACATGACAGCGCATTCTTAATTTGATTGAGCGCCATTTAGGTTAGGCATGATGTAAAAAGTCTCATTACATTGTCATCCATTTTATCTCCAGTCTGTAGGCTACAGAAAAGGCCACATACTGTTTCTACCATATCCTATTTCCGCTACATGATTTATGTTAGATGATCATTTTGACAGACCGTTGGTGGAGCGCAGCAGAGATGCATCTCTCCAACTTCACCCTGGAGAGGCGCGCTGGGAACGGACAAGGTAAATATTTTGACAAAGTGGGCACTGCTTATCACACGGCAGCATCAGCGCTCACCTAAAAAGCCAAAATGACACTGGTTGAGAGAAATTGTCATTGTTTTAGGGCAAAATTATGTGAGGTTTTATGTGTTGTTGGAGGTGCGTCTTGGTCAGTTTAGCTCAGAAAATGGTGCCCTTTTCAATCTGCAGCCACATGTGGCTGCCTAATGAGCGGACCGGCCATGTTTACAACACACATACTAGTGGCTCTTCTGCATTGAGAGCGGTGTGGTGTAGTAACACATGTTGTCCCCCAGGGGGAGTGGGCTCTCTGCCAGATGGGGACAGCCACTAACGGCCTCTCATATATCATCATGCACAGGCAGACTACAGGCACAACCCAACCCGGCTACCTTCCCATACAGCACATATTGACAGACATGCAGGCACAATCTACAGACTACCTTCCCATAAGAACAGGCAGGCTAAGGGCTACCCCCCTCTCCTCCAGCTGCCTGTCTGCATGTCTGCTACACCTCACAGCATCCAGATGGAAGAAGGCATTGAGATGGTATAGGATCTCTTACCTTTCCAGAGGACTGCTTATAGAGGGGCAGTGACTGTGGTATGGTATAGGACTATCTCTTACCTTTCCAGAGGACTGCTTATAGAGGGCAGTGACTGTGGTATGGTATAGGACTATCTCTTACCTTTCCAGAGGACTGCTTATAGAGGGAAGTGACTGTGGTATGGTATAGGACTATCTCTTACCTTTCCAGAGGACTGCTTATAGAGGGAAGTGACTGTGGTATGGTATAGGACTATCTCTTACCTTTCCAGAGGACTGCTTATAGAGGGGAAGTGACCTTGGTATGGTATAGGACAGTATATCTTACCTTTCCAGAGATCTCAATGCCAATCTCATCCAGAACCTGGTTCACAATGTCCTGAGATTCTTCCTCGTCACCTGACTCGTCAAATATCTCATCTAACGTATCGTTGACTGGAGGGATGAAGGGAGAGGAGTAAACAGGAAGGGGGAGGGGGCAGACAGAGAGAGGTAGAGACAGAGGTACTAGTCAGTTTACCGTAAAGCTGTGAGTTAACAGGTCTTTGAAAGACCAGGCGAACACATTGATCTGCATGGAGTTTTTGGTTTGGACTTGACTGTTTTTCTTTGTTACTATTGTGCATATTTTAAATATTTAAATCCTAGGCTAGGGAGCCAATGACAGCAGCTCTTACTCATGTCCTCTGTCATGCCCATCTTCATGTTCTCCTTCTGGAAGTCCTGCATGGTCTGGAGGGTCTTCTGAGGATCCATCTTCTTGTTCACCGCCTGCATTGTCTGGACAACACACAGACACACAAGAGTTACAACACAAATACTACTACACTATACTGCACAGACAATACACAACTCCCAGAGCATGTACACACATTATCAACACAGAGGGATCCTCTTCTTTCTGTGTGTTGGCACAGCCTTGGCCTAGTTTCACTCCGGAGCCTAAAATATCCAAACGAGCTGCACACACTGCCTCTAATTAGATGTCATTTGCATATTGTCCCCAAACTGTTTGAGAGTGTCCCTGTTTCTAGAGGTTTCTCTGCAGCTGCATATTGGTGTGTGTCTGTACATAGAGGCTGGTTTGGCATTTTTGGTGAAAAGTTTGTACTTTCTCCTCCACAATGAAGACAAATGGTCGTACCCAGAGTAGCAGGAGTCATAGAAGGATACACACACATTCAGCTACATTCTACCACCTCAGAATGGTGAGCTGTTTTCCCTAAACACGATCAGTTCATCACTTTGTTTCAGCTAATCACCATCCTGATTATGATTCATTAACAGACAGCTTTGAATGAGAAAAAAAAGATAGATCATTAATACATGAATAACAACATTAACAAATACTTAGTGACTGTAACTAGTTCACGGTCCAAGCCTAAACACGATGGGCTAATATAGTCCTATAACTGGGCTAATTAGATATGCTGCTTTGAACATGACCGGAAGCCTAACTGATAACAGCTAAGATGTGTATGGATGTCATCTGTGTGTCTGAGCTGTAAACAGGTGTAGGATGGAGGATCTCCACCCAGTCAGACAAACATTACCATCCTGAGGGGATGACAGGAAATAATAGACAGACTAAGAGACTAATTATTACACACTCGGGAGGAGAATAATCCTTTGAAGTGTTCTGCTGTTTTTGGAGAAGCTGTTTGAATGTTTTAACTGGGTTAGTGGACCTGCTTTTGGCCTCAATTACCCAGACACACAGAAACACATAGATGTATGTGCGGAGCTACTCCACAACAAATGCTCCAACTTGGTGTATGGTGCTCTTTACCTTAGCCGTAGCAGACATGGCTCCTGCCATCTTCATCTGGGAGTTCATGACCTTGGTCTGTGTAGACATGGAGGTGACCTTTGAACTGACGGCGTAGGTCCTGTTCTTCTGTTTCCTCAGCTGGACCAGCTGCTTGGCCAGGATCTTGCAGGCCTCCCGGTTCCCAGACTTAGCCATCTTCTTTATCTCCATCTCCTAGGAGGGAAGGAACAGGAGCAGAATTATCAAGGGGGAGCTTCTGACTGGCTTTAAATCAGGAAACTTCACTACACTCATACTGTTTACATAAATACATACACATACTGTATACAATACATATACATCAGGTTCCCCAGAGAGCCCTGTTAGAGTATAAACAGTGTAAATAGTATGATTTGGCAATGGTCTAAACACCTGAAAGCTACCGGCCTCTCTTAGCTTCGATAAACACATGAAATCAGCCTCTCGCCCTGAGGAAACACACACCGCAAGGCTGTACATGTCCTCTGGGAAACAGTACATATTCAGCTGCAGCCCTGGGAGTGTTTGTGTTTGTTCTGAAGAGCCAGACCTGAAAACAATTATTTATTAATGATCATCATTACAGTTTACAGGATTAATACTCCCAAATGCTCCACCCCTTCCCTCTGCCAGTGCGTATGAGGGTTAAACTGCCATTAGGCAGTGCTGCGTAAGGTGGAGAGGAGCTGAGCTGAGGGAAGGAGCTGATTGAAGTGCTCTCCTCAGGTAGAGAACTCTGGTAAACAGCTGAGGAGGCTCATTACATAACCCTCAGAGATATACACAGGTGGTGTCTGTCTGCCTGCTAACTAGAATAGACAGAAAATATAAGACCTAAGCATCTTAATAATTATGCTTATATTTAATATCTGCCATAGAGCAAACATGATGCTGCAAATATTGAACAGTGGGAATCTAGGATGATCTAGCTGAGTTTCAGTGTTGACTGACTGAGATGATGAGTGTTGCTGATGTGAGCTTATTACTGATGTTCAACAGACAGACAGACAGACAGACAGACAGACAGACAGACAGACAGACAGACAGAGAAAAAGAGAGAAAGCTAGAGAACGGGAGAGAGAGAGAACGAGAGAGAGAACGAGAGAGAGAACGAGAACGAGAGAGAGAACGAGAGAGAGAGAGAGAACGAGAGAGAGAGAGAGAACGGGAGAGAGAGAGAGAACGGGAGAGAGAGAGAACGGGAGAGAGAACGAGAGAGAGAGAACGGGAGAGAGAGAGAACGAGAGAGAGAACGAGAGAGAGAGAACGAGAGAGAGAGAACGAGAGCGAGAGAACGAGAGCGAGAGAGGGAGAGAGAACGAGAGAGAGAGAGAGAACGAGAGAGAGAGAGAACGAGAGTGAGAGAGAGAACGAGAGCGAGAGAGAACGAGAGCGAGAGAGAGAACGAGAGCGAGAGAGAGAACGAGAGCGAGAGAACGAGAGAGAGAACGAGAGAGAGAGAGAGAGAATGGGAGAGAGAGAGAACGGGAGAGAGAGAGAGAGAACGGGAGAGAGAGAGAGAACGAGAGAGAGAACGGGAGAGAGAGAGAGAACGGGAGAGAGAGAGAACGGGAGAGAGAGAGAGAACGAGAGAGAGAACGAGAGAGAGAGAGAACGAGAGAGAGAGAGAGAGAGAACGAGAGAGAGAACGAGAGAGAGAGAGAGAGAGAGAGAGAGAGAGAGAGAGAGAACGAGAGAGAGAGAAACTATGTTGCTATCTTTTTGGGGAGCTTGCTGAAAGACCCAGTAGTCTCTGTGTTAGTGATAATAATATGGACATCAGTTGTGTTTTTGGGGGAGCTTGCTGAAAGACCCAGTAGTCTCTGTGTTAGTGATAATAATGTGGACATCAGTTGTGTTTTTGGGGAGCTTGCTGAAAGACCCAGCAGTCTCTGTGTTAGTGATAATAATATGGACATCAGTTGTGTTTTTGGGGAGAAGCTGAAAGACCCAATAGTCTCTGTGTTAGTGATAATAATGTGGACATCAGTTGTGTTTTTGGGGAGCTTGCTGAAAGACCCAGTAGTCTCTGTGTTAGTGATAATAATGTGGACATCAGTTGTGTTTTTGGGGAGCTTGCTGAAAGACCCAGTAGTCTCTGTGTTAGGAGTCTAATAATAATGAGGAGTCTCCCAGCACAGCAACTACAGCAGCCCCAGCAGAGCAAGAGCAAACAGAGACCGGGAAAGCTGTGTGTGGTGTGTGTGTGTGTGTGTGTGTGTGTGTGTTAAACTGTAAAATAGGTCACTACCTCTTCTTAGAGAATAGATTTTTCAGACCAACAAAAATAGTAACTAGATTAATTAGGAGAGATATTAATGAGTAATAAAAAGCTGGTCCCTTGGGAGGCAATTCTGTCCTGTGTGATGTTTACTTAAAACAACAGCAGGACACCACTCTTCCTTTCATCTTTCTGACATAGGATGAAATGGAGGGGAAATGTTGTATTCTGCTGTTCACACAGCCCTGTCATGACTCTGTGTTCTACCTCCTCTCTCCCCTGTAGCTATCTACCTGTCCAATCCTGTCCTTTCTATCTCAGCCATTAGCGAAGCAGCCTATAGGCCTAATAGACAGATCAGGAAAGGGATGTGAGTTGAGGTAGGGGGTAGGATGGAGCAGGATTAGCCTACAGTCATTTACACACGTTTGATGCAATCAGCAGCAATCTACAGAAAAGGTACTACTGAGAAACTAATACCTGCCTCCATCCTACCAGCACTTCATAGAGTGAGTGATGTGTGTGTGTGTGTGTGTGTGTGTGTGTGTCTCACCATTTGTTTCTCTTGTTTCTCCAGAGCAGCTCTGTCTCTAGTGATCTGTCTCTGAGTACCACGAAGCTCCTTAGTCTGTTCCTTTATAATGTCTGAGAGAGAGAGAGAGAAAATGTTTACTCTACAAACATACACAGTTATTGAATCAAAATTATTTATGACTTACAGCTCATTCACACAGTTATGCTTGGCATTGTGCTAGGCCTTCTGTAAAAGCTATAGAAGCATGGTACCATTATGGGGTAGTAGACCAGGACAATAGCTCTAGACTAGACATTTCTCATTAACAGGGCTGAGGCTGGAATCTAAACCATCCCTGCCTCACTCTCCATTACCCAGACAGGGCGTGTGTATAACACAGTCAGACCACACGCCCTGCTCCAAATACCACTCTCCATTACCCTGATAGGGCGTGTGTATAACACAGTACGAAACACACGCCCTGCTCCAAATACCACTCTCCATTACCCTGATAGGGCATGTGTATAACACAGTCTGAAACACACACCCTGCTCCAAATACCACTCTCGATTACCCTGATAGGGCGTGTGTATAACACAGTCTGAAACACACGCCCTGCTCCAAATACCACTCTCCATTACCCTGATAGGGCGTGTGTATAACACAGTCTGAAACACACGCCCTGCTCCAAATACCACTCTCCATTACCCTGATAGGGCGTGTGTATAACACAGTCTGAAACACACGCCCTGCTCCAAATACCACTCTCCATTACCCTGATAGGGCGTGTGTATAACACAGTACGAAACACACGCCCTGCTCCAAATACCACTCTCCATTACCCTGATAGGGCGTGTGTATAACACAGTCTGAAACACACGCCCTGCTCCAAATACCACTCTCCATTACCCTGATAGGGCGTGTGTATAACACAGTCTGAAACACACGCCCTGCTCCAAATACCACTCTCCATTACCCTGATAGGGCGTGTGTATAACACAGTCTGAAACACACGCCCTGCTCCAAATACCACTCAACTTCTACACGATAGAAGTGGATTATTTCTTAAAGTACAGAGGGACCAACACTAAAGAGAGCTCAGCATCTAACTCTTATAGTTCAGATAGACCCAAACAGCCCTTCATAACATAGTATTTATACTTTTACAAACGTAGGCAGGGTAAACTGTGTGGCAGGGTAAACTGTGTGGCAGGGTCAACTGTGTGGCAGGGTCAACTGTGTGGCAGGGTCAACTGTGTGGCAGGGTCAACTGTGTGGCAGGGTCAACTGTGTGGCAGGGTCAACTGTGTGGCAGGGTAAACTGTGTGGCAGTGTAAACTGTGTGGCAGTGTAAACTGTGTGGCAGGGTCAACTGTGTGGCAGGGTCAACTGTGTGGCAGGGTCAACTGTGTGGCAGGGTCAACTGTGTGGCAGGGTAAACTGTGTGGCAGGGTAAACTGTGTGGCAGGGTAAACTGTGTGGCAGGGTCAACTGTGTGGCAGGGTCAACTGTGTGGCAGGGTAAACTGTGTGGCAGGGTAAACTGTGTGGCAGGGTAAACTGTGTGGCAGGGTAAACTGTGTGGCAGGGTAAACTGTGTGGCAGGGTCAACTGTGTGGCAGGGTCAACTGTGTGGCAGGGTCAACTGTGTGGCAGGGTCAACTGTGTGGCAGGGTAAACTGTGTGGCAGGGTAAACTGTGTGGCAGGGTAAACTGTGTGGCAGAAGTGTGGACTCGAGTCACAAATATGATGATTTGCAACTCAACTTTGACTTTAACACCAATGACTTGTGACTTGACTTAGACTTGAGCCTTATGACTCGACCTGACTTGATACCCTCCCCAAGCCCAAATATATAAAATTATGCTATTAAAAAAAGTGTACAGCGCATCAACTCTTCATTTAACGGATTAAAGTTTGAATCAGACAACAGCCAATTAAATTGTACCAGCTGAGAAAAAGTTGCGTGTGGCTATGCAGAGGAATGTCTGCGGGTGAATTCAGATGGAGCTCTTGGAAAGATGATAACCCAAATTATTATTTTCGGATATAAAGATGACCTGTATCAACAAAAAACGGACTGCAACTTGTAAACCATGTGGGAAGAAAATGACAGACGGAGGCGCAACAATTTCCAACTTTGTTCGACATTTGAAGCTGCACAAAGAACGGTAAGTCGAGGCTAATATAGCCGACAGCTATATCATTTATAACTTTACTAGTGTAGCATGTAGGCTAATATAGCCGACAGCTATATATTTTATTACTTTACTAGTGTATCATGTAGGCCAATATAGCCGACAGCTATATCATTTATAACTTTACTAGTGTATCATGTAGGCTAATATAGCCGACAGCTATATATTTTATTACTTTACTAGTGTATCATGTAGGCTAATATAGCCGACAGCTACATCATTTATAACTTTACTAGTGTATCATGTAGGCTAATATAGCCGACAGCTATATCATTTATAACTTTACTAGTGTATCATGTAGGCTAATATAGCCGACAGCTATATATTTTATTACTTTACTAGTGTATCATGTAGGCTAATATAGCCGACAGCTACATCATTTATAACTTTACTAGTGTATCATGTAGGCTAATATAGCCGACAGCTATATCATTTATAACTTTACTAGTGTATCATGTAGGCTAATATAGCCGACAGCTATATCATTTATAACTTTACTAGTGTATCATGTAGGCCAATATAGCAGACAGCTATATCATTTATAACTTTACTAGTGTATCATGTAGGCTAATATAGCCGACAGCTACATCATTTATAACTTTACTAGTGTATCATGTAGGCTAATATAGCCGACAGCTATATCATTTATAACTTTACTAGTGTATCATGTAGGCTAATATAGCCGACAGCTACATCATTTATAACTTTACTAGTGTATCATGTAGGCTAATATAGCCGACAGCTATATCATTTATTACTTTACTGGTGTATCATGTAGGCTAATATAGCCGACAGCTATATCATTTATAACTTTACTAGTGTATCATGTAGGCTAATATAGCCGACAGCTATATCATTTATAACTTTACTAGTGTATCATGTAGGCTAATATAGCCGACAGCTATATCATTTATAACTTTACTAGTGTATCATGTAGGCTAATATAGACGACAGCTATATCATTTATAACTTTACTAGTGTATCATGTAGGCTAATATAGCCGACAGCTATATCATTTATAACTTTACTAGTGTATCATGTAGGCTAATATAGCCGACAGCTATATAATTTATAACTTTACTAGTGTATCATGTAGGCTAATATAGCCGACAGCTATATCATTTATAACTTTACTAGTGTATCATGTAGGCTAATATAGCCGACAGCTATATATGTTATTTCTTTACTAGTGTATCATGTAGGCTAATATAGCCGACAGCTATATCATTTATAACTTTACTAGTGTATCATGTAGGCTAATATAGCCGACAGCTATATATGTTATTTCTTTACTAGTGTATCATGTAGGCTAATATAGCCGACAGCTATATATGTTATTTCTTTACTAGTGTATCATGTAGGCTAATATAGCCGACAGCTATATATGTTATTTCTTTACTAGTGTATCATGTAGGCTAATATAGCCGACAGCTATATATGTTATTTCTTTACTAGTGTATCATGTAGGCTAATATAGCCGACAGCTATATATGTTATTTCTTTACTAGTGTATCATGTAGGCTAATATAGCCGACAGCTATATATGTTATTTCTTTACTAGTGTATCATGTAGGCTAATATAGCCGACAGCTATATATGTTATTTCTTTACTAGTGTATCATGTAGGCTAATATAGCCGACAGCTATATATGTTATTTCTTTACTAGTGTATCATGTAGGCTAATATAGCCGACAGCTATATATTTTATTACTTTACTAGTGTATCATGTAGGCTAATATAGCCGACAGCTATATATTTTATTACTTTACTAGTGTATCATGTAGGCTAATATAGCCGACAGCTATATATTTTATTACTTTACTAGTGTATCATGTAGGCTAATATAGCCGACAGCTATATCATTTATAACTTTACTAGTGTATCATGTAGGCTAATATAGCCGACAGCTATATCATTTATAACTTTACTAGTGTATCATGTAGGCTAATGTAACTTTAAATCAATGAGCCTCCACACAGTCAGTCAGTGCGGGAACGTGATCATTGTACCCAAGACTGAGCTACAACTGGCTAGGCAGTTGGTAGCCTTAATCCTGACTGATGTTACTGGTGTTCCTAAAACCATTGACATACGTTAGCCTACTGTAACCACACAGAGTGTGTGTGTGTGTTAAGGTTGGGCGATTGTGTACAAGCCTACATCGCCCGATTGCACCCCATAGCGATCCTCGATAGACGATCACTATTGGGTGGGTGGGGGGGGGGGGTTCTTTCTCATGGCTACCCATGTATTTCCATGGAAATATAACGTTTATTTGGAAATAAATAAATATAGATAGATATTTTTAAAAGCATTCATGATTTGTGTAAATGTAATATACTAACTATTACTCTTGTTAAAAATATGAAATGGTATTACATTTGGTGAAGAGTACATTACGACTTGTTTAGGACTCGAAACTCAAAGTTTAGGACTTGACGGTCTTGACTTGAGACTTGATGGTCTTGACTTGGACTTGCCTTTCTTGACTTGGGACTTGAGTGCTAAGACTTGAGACTTACTTGTGACTTGTAAAACAATGATTTGGTCCCACCTCTGCTATGTGGTGTCAACAAATAAGAATCAATGTTTTAAGACAGGATATAACCCTTGAAGTGTAGCATCAAGGGGACCATATTGAAGTGAAGAAGAGGGGGCATGCATGAAGAGAGTCATACAGGAGCAGTCCCTAAGACAGACACACACACACACACACACACACACACACACACACACACACACACACACACACACACACACACAGCTGTGAATGTGTCCCGGTCATCCCAGCTCCTGTATTAGGGTAGAGGACACGGTCCCCTACACTGCTATTAGCCAGAGATTCTCCCTACAGTGGAGTGGGTACCAGTAGCTCTAACACCAGCCTCTAAATTGAGCCTCTAACGCCATACTCTAAATTCAGCCCCTAAATTCAGCCTCTAACACCAGACTCAAATTCAGCCCCTAAATTCAGCCTCTAACGCCAGACTCAAATTCAGCCTCTAAATTCAGCCTCTAAATTCAGCATCTGTTGACCCTCTCTTTCACTACTGGATCAAAATGCTACATATTCAAAGAAAATTACTTTTCTTAAAAGGGTTTTCCTCAAAACTAAAGAGAAGTATATATAAAACATTTAAAAACAATATTTTTGTGTTAGAAAATATCATTTCCTCAGTGAAAGTCCAAACTGAAGCATGGCAGCAGTGAATGTTGTGTTATAAAGCATGTCAATCTTTTAGAGTAAAATGCCTGGCGAGAGTGATAGAGAACTTATATATATATATATATATATATATATATAACATTTCTCTCTCATATATATATCCCCACTGCAGAAAAGTTAAATAAATGTTTTTGCAGATTAATAGGCTCTCAAAATTTGACAAAATTACCCTAAAGTAGAAAATGTTGACAAAAAAATTAACTAAAATAGTGAAAATCCTTGCTATAGGTACCAGAGCCTCTCAGAGAGAGAAGGCTGGACCACTTGTGAGAGTGAAGCGTAGTATCTACGTACAGGGTGACGTATTGACAACGTCTAAAAGAGGGTGGGGTATCATCTATAAAACTCCACCAGCTAACCTCCACCCGCCATCGCACCCCCGCACGCCACTACACGCCCTACTATGGGATACCACTGCTTCTCGACAACGGGCAACCTTGGCACGCCACGTCCAGAGAGAGAAGAGGAGATATCCTATCAGCTATCTGACCTTAATAAAGGTACAGCAAAATGACAGTAAGTGAATATTCTTTATCAATGACACTGTGGTCATGGAATGACTTTTTCACATTGAATGAGATAAACTTGAAATTGAATTAGATGGAAACTTTAATAAAGTAATTAGTGATTTAGCTATAATTGATGCATTATATTTTCTAAATAGCCTGAAGAGTTATTGCATTTTGACCTCGTAAGGTTGATGGCCATTAAGCAAGACATTTTAACTGATAGGCATTAGGCCCAGTATTTCAATGGCTCAAGGCAATATAAGATGGAGACATTTCTTCCTCTTCTTAACCTTTGTTATCGAGGTAAGACACATTGAGATAATTTTTTTCACGAGACCTGAAAATCTATATTTTGGGGTTCTCCGTTCAACATATTGCTACATCTTCAAAGAGAGAGAGACAGAGAGACAGAGACAGACAGACAGACATAGTTAGTTAGTTAGTTAGTTAGTTGTGCATTGACTGATGAATTTGTTTCCCATGCATCACATTTGACAACTCTGAGACAGGAACACTGAAATAAGTGTTTTACAGTCCTAAACATATCCTAATAAAAATATTGACATCATCATCACTTAACTTAAGAGCCATTTTGTGGGGGTTTGGGGCAGTAGAGGGACTGGAGCAGACTATTGTCAACATAACCTATATCCATCTGTCTTTTAATAAACAGAATGAAGTAACGCAATCATTCAACACCAGTATCTATGGATCACACGATTCTCTCACTAGCTCTGTCTAAATCTGAACAAAGCTTTCTTACAGGAGTTACACTGCTAGATGCTGTTCCTTGGAATGGATATGTTGCAGTCAGCAGGTAAGTTACAAAGTAACACTTGAACATACTGTAGACAGCGTCATCACATCAATTGAACAATGTACCAATGTCTGCAGCTACACTGTAACTGTTCACCAGTTACACGATGGTCATAAATTGTGACAGACAACACAGAACAGTGTTTTTTTTAAACAACTTTACCAGCTACCTTCACTAATACACAGACAAGTGGAATTGTATGTCTAGTTTCAGGCAGCCAGTTTATAAATATCCTTGGTATTTCAGCTAATCCTCATTAACACACAATCTAACTTTAGAGGATTCAACGTTGACCGATTTTGATTTCGTAACATAAACATGAATCGTGACTTTTCAAACTGGTATCAGTTAAACTGGTAAAACAGGCTTGTTCAGTAGCCTATGCTCGTTAGTGGCGGACTGGCTCTCACCAAATCAAACAACTTTGTTCATTTGTTACAAGTCTACAATCAGTGTAAAACAAACTTACCATCGACTGTCTTCTTCTTGAATAGAGATGCCATGGCGCACAAATGAAAACTAAAACCTTTTAATACTAAAAACAACTTCTCCGCTCCCCGACGGTCACCAGCTAAACTGTCGCCCTATCAACAATCTGAGATTTCCTGGTCGAAGTGCTTCCACAGCTTCTCACATGACAGCCCCGACTCTCTGACGACACCAAGTCCAGTTCCTCGAGTCTCCTGTAGAGCGCGGTACTGTTCCAACTTAAAACTGACGCATTCTACCAGTCATTACAACCCGCACAGTGAATTCTGTAAGAACTGTGGTAGATAAAAGCCATAAAAGTAATAAGTGATGATTTGGTCAACTCTGCTCTGAAATTGCAGAGACTGAGGAGAAAAAGAGGATTAGTCACTTGAAAGCAAGTGTAGGTCGAGCGCAGGCCATATTCATTAGAATTTGGGTTTTCAGTTTTGCATATTGGATTATGCCCCTATTAGAAAATATCTTTCTATGTACATGTTTTTATATGTACATTTTCTATGTACATGTCTTTTCTATGTACATAGAAATATAGCAATCGCTAGGGATTCTTATGTCTGTGTGTGTGTCTCTGTGTGCGCTCATGTGTGTGTGTGTGTATGTGTGTGTGTCTGGGTGTGTTAAGAAGCTATGAAAATGTAAAGTACCATGTACATAAAAACAACCACATAGGGAGTGCTAGACATAAAAACACTTCCTACAGCTTTAAACCACCATCAATTATTTTGTTCTCCTTTCATCCTCATCTCACTGGATAATGTTACCACTGAGGTCAGGGACATTCATAGGATGGTTTCTCTTCATATTCATGCAGCAACTTCTGCAGTCTGATCACTTGAACCCATAACCAACTCAATCCCATGGCAATGCTGAGTTCCCTCCATTTGGTTCAATGGAAAAGAAGGGAGTAGAGAAGAGGAAAATAGGAGAGGAAGAGACGGGAGTTCTGGCTCAAAATGAAAGGATGGGGTACAAGTACAGGAGGAGAGGAGAAGATAACAGATGATAGTGAGGTGACTTTGAGAAGACAGATGAGAGGTGGTTTAGTAGCCTTCAGCTCACCCCCCTCTCCATCCCAGCGGGGGCGAGCAGCGTCCTGGGGCGTTGTTCTAGTTAAGGTTATTAGGGAGATATTGGGTCTAATCAGTAGTAGACTACAGGGAACATCACTACCACTACCACAGGCCCAGAGGTGATCCATCCAGCCAGCCCCCAGCACACAGGCCCTCTACAGCACCCTTCGTAATGGCACAAACAACAGCCTGCTGTATTTGCTGTGAATGCAGTCTTCAGTTATATTAAATATTTACATCTAATATTGGAGGGAAGGGAGGGGGGACATGTTGAGGCCATTAAATGAGAATTCCTTCTGTGGCATTTTTTAAAATGTATCTCTCTGTTGTATCGCTCTTTCTCTCTCTCTGTCTCTTGCTCTCTCTCTCTCTCTCTCTCTCTCTCTCTCTCTCTCTCTGTTGTATCGCTCTCCCTCTCTTTCTCTCCCTCTCTTTCTCTCGCTCTCTCTCTGTTGGTGGTTTTGCCTGAGGCGAACAGACGTTTAATGTTAACGTGTTGCTAACTAACGACACAGACAGACAGACAGCAGAGATGTCATGTGTGAAATTAGATCCCAGTACAATCACTGGGAATCTCTGAGAATCACCTCTAATAAAATCCATGTAGACTCACTGTAGTGCAATCCAAATGCAACGCATAATGAAATATGTTTTCCCTTCAGGAATGCTGAAGGGTTGAATGATGACTCAGTACAGGAACATGGGCTTTTATCTTTTTTTCTTCTCAATTATTATACCTATATATGTCAACTGGTTCCATTTCATTTACGATCTGATGCATGTGATCGACATTACTCTAGCATTGTTCATATTCAGCATGTATTCAAGCAGGAGTAAATTCTGATTTAATTGACATGACCATCCACCAGTTCTGAGTTCATGCCTGGCTGGTATAATATGTATGATATGTGACACGTTACAAGTTATGGTGTTATGGTGCTTTGCTAACACATTCAGACACAGGCAGAGACAGGCCCAGGACTCAGAGTGGTAGCAGGGGATTTAAACAGCAAGACACTCTAGTTGATGGATGGATTCTGTCGACTACACCGGGACAGATAGAGGGGAGGATGGAGGGGGGTGACAGGGAAAGAGGAAAGGAGGAGAGGGTCAGTGAGTCAGTGAGTGACTCTCCTACCTTAGCCCATGTGAAGAATGAGAGAGAGGTGTGTTTCTCTCAGGCACAGGGCAGCAGGGGAATGTGTTTAATATGAGATGATCTTCCCTGGTGGGTTAGCTCATCACTAACAGCCTGGAGCAGAGCATGCACGCACACACACATATGCACACACACACTGTACCCACAACTTTCAAACAGAAAATGAAGGTAATTGACATTGTCTGTGAATATGAGTAATAATCCATTCATTCAGTCACTTACTCCACTGATAATGTAAAGTAGGTCAAATTGGGATGTTCTACTATTGTTTAAACCTTTTCTCTGCTGACATCTCACTGGGGAGTCAGGCTACTAATGGAGACACTCATTATTCCAGCCAATGACAAGCTGTTATCCTCAGGAACCTCTAGCCCGAGGACAACAATCTGAAACAGGTATGGAACATCAAGTCCCTCTCCTCTACCTCAGTCTCTCCCGTCAGTCCTCTCTCTCCACACCATCCACCTCTCTGAGCCCTGCATGACATGCCCTTCTCCTGTTCCCTCCTCGTCTTTATCTCCATTACCAGATACATCCCGCGCGCAGAATCAGGTCTTTCTGTCTCTGCTCTATCGTGATCTCCTGAAACACAAGCTCTGAGGGTCAAACGACAGATCCTTCTGCCTCCATTCTCCTCGCTTCCTCAGTCTCCCGTCCCTTCTACCACCCCACCACCACCGCCCTGGGGCAGGACAGAGCCAGTATTAGTCAGGGGAGGGAGGGAGGCTGGTGAATATTATTAGCATAGGGAATTAGATTCATTAAGGAGGGAAGGGCAGAGAGGACGAGTCCTGCAGTCAGTGACGAGAGGGGACAGCCAGACACTCCATACAGTCGCACACAAGACATGCACACACATGCACACATACGTCCAGGATGCCCAGTGCATTAATGTAGGCAATTATATTCAGACAGTCAGAAATGTGTGTTAAAGACCTTCTTTAATTCCTCAAGGTGCTAGCAAGGCAGAAACAATTTATCTGTCTGTAAGTACTCTCGTTGATGCCTTTAATTCCTGTGCTTTATAAAACGACTCAGGCTCCTTTCACTCTCCCCCATTGTTTTAGTCCTTCAAGAAAATGTACATCTAATCGACATTCTATCCAGTCTTTCTATGGTTTGATGGAGGCATACTATCTAAACAGGAGGAGAGAGAAAGCAGACAGTGATTACATGATGTGGTTTAATTAGGAGATAATCTGCTGATCTGCTATGTTGGGAATAACAACAGCACATACAGAGAGAAACAATTAGTATGTAGACCAAGATGGAAGTGAATTGTAACACATACTAAATGCATTATACTGTGAAATGACTTCTCTTTTCTCTCCCTCACCTGACCATTTCCAATTACCTCTTTGTCTTCCTATCAGACCATTCAAGGAGGCTCCTCCATCAATCCAGACAGTCGTTGAGTCTACAACACCTCATTAAATAATTCTCAGTATTCACTCCTGTCTCTGTTATCATCTCATATGAAAACTGGTGATTTTTAATAGAGCATGTTATTATATTAATATTGTAATTATCTGGTTATAAAGGCCTGATCTGTCAGCCCAGAGAGATCTGAGTCCTCCACTGGTCACTTCATTAACACACTCCTGACACGTATGGCCCTGGACTGCCATCGCGGAGGAGGACACGCACACGTGCGGGATTCCCTTTGTGGAATCCAATTAAAAGTCCCATTGACATTCCGGTCCTGCGTGGCAGTATGATATCAGTATGATAGCTAAAACAGCAGGAACAATTAAAAATGTGATTATCTTGGACTGTGTTACATTATATTGTGATTATATTAGCCACTGGGTGGTATGACATTGGACGCTCATCCAGTGTCCCACCCACATACTGTCGAAAAAGAAGGAATACATCTAAAACTGAGGCTTGAATGCAAAATACAGATGTTTATTTTGACATAACAATAATCATTTATTTAAACCACCACCCACTATTAACCCATAAATGATCATGTGTTAAAATATTATTTACTCAAGTCAGCCCCCCAATAACACTCCTCCTGTATGTACCTATTGTTTTAATGGGAAACATAATATAAACAATAAAATCTGTCTGTCTGTTGGTCTGTTGGTCTGTTGGTCTGTCTGTCTGTCTGTCTGTCTGTCTGTCTGTCTGTCTGCCTGCCTGCCTGCCTGCCTGCCTGCCTGCCTGTCTGTCTGTCTGTCTGTCTGTCTGTCTGTCTGTCTGTGGGTCTGTCTGTCTGTCTGCCTGCCTGCCTGCCTGTCTGTCTGTCTGTCT